>NW_021319665.1:171393-241127 GCF_001605985.2 Dendrobium catenatum | reverse complement strand
AAATATTCTTCTTGCCATATCTAAATAAAAGAATGAATAAACTTTTTTTAAAAAAACGTATTTCTATTTTTAAACATATTCTATAGAATTTCATGTTCATCTTTTGAGATGATATGTTATTCTTTGAACTATGTTTGATTATAGAAATATCAATTTTTAAAACCCTATTTTGATATTGAATCCACTGTAGAATATTGTGTCGGCCTCTCGAGACCGTACTTTATTCTCAATGCAGTATTCGATTACAAAATAGGAGAAATCAAAATCTGCGTGGTGATACATAATTTTTCCCACCACCTTATTTGTTCTGATCATCTAAAATGATGTGGACATCATCCTATATAATTAGTTCAAAACCAAAAATATCATCCAGCACATCATTCTGTTCATCCAGAGTCATATATATTGGACAATAAAGAATGTAACTTATCGTCTAGGATGATTCTTGAATCATCCTCTATATTTAGTTTAAAATCATAAGTATCATCCAACATATCATTCAGTCCCTCCTGTGTCATGTATGTTGGACGATGAAAAATATAACCTATAGTCTAGGATGATCCTCTAATCATCCTATACAATTAGTTCAAAATCATAAGTATCATCTAGCAAATTATTCAGCTCATCCAAGTGATCCAGGAGAAGACAAAGGTTTTTATAAGTAATCATATAGGATGATCCTACGATCATCCAGGATGATATGATCGATTCAATTAAACCTTAATTGATTTCCTTAATCACCTAATTAATTAAGGTATAATTGTAATAAATCATCCAAGATGATATGAGATCATCTGTTATGATTTCTAAAAATAAAATCATATCTTAGAGAGTTTGGCGACTGGTTCTTTCTATTTTGAGCCTATCATCTAGGACGATGTTAAATCAACCAGGATGATTTGCTTAATTCGATTGTCTTAACACTTATGAACAAATTAGGGTTTTTATTTTTAAATGATCATCCAGAATAATTTTTTGATCGTCCTATACGATGTGATCAAAACTAGAAAAACCCTTAAGCATATAGAATTTCTCATCCTGAGTGTGTGTGTGTGTGTAAGGTTAATTAGCATCAGGAATCATATTATTACATTTGACACAAGAAAAGAAAAAACCTCTAGAATTATACATACAGACCGACTCAATCATAATTTACCCAACCTTGAGCTGGCTTGAATTACAATTGACCTTATGGACATGAAAAGTTAGTAGGTAGGACTACCAAAATAGATATGCAATAGTAGCAGTAGTTAGAAAAGAGGAATGTCAAAAATGTTTGCTATCATCAAAATTATAATCCTTGAATCCATGTTCGTAACATTATCCTCATGAGATTCTCCTCTCATGTAACTATATTAAAGTATTAGTGGTAGTATGCTAATTTGAGTGATGGCTAGTGAAAGTTCATGCAGGTTGTTAAACCATATAGAATTGTCCAAAGGATAACCAAGAGGTGGGGAGGGGGGGGGGGGGGAATTTGTTTTTAAAAAGAATCTCAGATTTGAATTGGTTATTAAAAAATATATCTTAAATTTTGAAATTTTTTTTTTAAATCTTTTTAGAAGATTAACTAATCTTAAAATATACAGTTGTTTAATGAAATGACTTTCACATATAATCTTTCAACCACAAATATAAAGAGTAATGAAATAAAATGTAGAAAAAAAATAAAACGTAATAGAAGAACAACAAATTCTATAATGATTATGTCCAACTAGATCTATATCCACTCCTTGGAGACTCCTCCAAGTATTTCATTAAACAATAGTGACTCTCCTTTTTCCCCAATAGTAAGGCGGAGAAGTCCTTATAAACTCTCTTCCACCAACTTGGTGCGATAGAGAAAAATCACCTTTTATACTCTCCAAGTGATGGCAACATTCCTTCTCATCTTTTTTCACCCACCTAGTGAAGGCAAAGTATATACACATTCTTTTTCACCCACCTGGTGAAGGCAGGGAACCAAGCGTCCTTTTTCACCCCCTTGGTGAAGGAAGATAACAAAGCATCCCTTTTTACCCTCCTGATGAAGCCAGAGAAGCATCCCAACTTATTCACCCTCCTGGTGAAGGCATAGAACCTTGATCCAATCTTGAAGATCATCTCTCAAGAGACTCCAAAGAAGTTGAAAAGAATTTAGAAGAAGAACAAGAGATCCTCACCTTGTTGCATCCCTCGTAATTTCTTTTCGTTAGATCCCTCACTCTCCAATACCAAAATCTCTCTCAAACACACTCTCAATAGTCACTCTCAAGAGAAAATTCAAAGCAAAGGTTAGGGATGATAGTTTTAGGAAGTTATTGATAGAAAAAGCATGTAAAACTATCTAAAAACTAAATTTATCAAGAGAATCATCCACAATTTATACTATATGATCATAGATCAAGCACTACAAACAATTCAAAAATCATATCTTCATTGGGTAAAAACGGGGATGGACTTAGTTTCGCATATTATGGGTCATCTGTATGAATTTGGATTGTACAATATGAATAGTTCAAAAATGAACAAGTTCGTATGATACGAGCTGGTATGAACCTAATTTCGTACACTATTTATCATCTTTACGACTTTACATCGTATAGTACGAACAATTAAAAATAAATGTTCATCATTCATTATGATTCGTTACAAACCAAATTTCTTATACTGTTAGTAATCTGTACTAATAGATATCGTACTGTATGAACAACTCAAAAAAAAAATTATGTTCATATAATATGATCTATAATGAATTGAATTGCATACTCTTTCAATCATCTGTATGAATTAATATCATAATATGAACAATTCAAAAATAATTATTTGTATGGTACAATCTAGAATTACCTAAATTTTATACTCTGTCAGTCATCTGTACGACTGGATATTGTACAATATGATCACTTAAGAAAATCAAGCCATGGTTTGAGTAACTAGATTCTGGAGAAAAAAACTAATTCAAATCAAATAGTATAATTATATATCGTACAAAATAATCAATTTTAAAAATTTTATTACACTTTCTCTGTGTGTATGTGTATGATTACCCAATTATAATTAAACTTGTTCAGGCTCAAAAAATAAAAATAAAGATATACAGACTCTTTTACATTAAATTCTATTTTACCTTATCTTGAACTCTTCAGTAATCTGCAGTAGTATAGAATTTTTCTGAAATGTTAGTACTCTCAAAAATAAACAGAAATATCTAATATATATTAGGAGAATAATAATAAAATAATAATAATAAATTTTTTATCATAAAAAATCACAATCTCAATCTTGATTACTGATTTTCAACAATCTCTCCCTTTATGGATGATGACACAAATTATTATTATTATTTGAATAATAAATTAAAGTTTTTTTCTCCTAAACTCTCCCCTCCCCTAAATGAATGAAAACTAAAAATTATGAGGATAAATAAAATTTTGTCCCTCTTTTTAATTTTAATTTTTATAGATAAACATAAAACAATCTACAAGGCAAAAAAAAAAAAAAAAAAAAAAAAAGAAAAAAAAAAAAAAAAAAATACAAACACCAAAAAGACTGTAAAATAAATAAGTATGACACGAATTACAAGAAAGCTTGAAATGAACATAACAAAAATAACCTCACCATGAGAGCATTTTGACATAGAACTGAAAATGAAAACAAACTTAAAAAAAAAAACACAAAAATACAAACTCGAAGACTTCAACCAGAAGACTTCAAACACACATGTACAATAACCTCCCCCTTTTGACATTTAAAAAAATTGAAATAAAATAAAAAATCTTCTGAATATGAAAGCTATTATTGACAAATCTAAAAGGCTGGTAAGGAAAAGAAATTTAAAAATGTTCAAGACTAATACTAAATTCTTAAAGCAAAAACTCTTTTTAAACTCATTCTTTAAAACAAAAAATAAATAAGATAAGATTCAATATTCGTTCAGAAATCTCAAAAAGAATAATTATAACAAAAATTAAACAAAAATCACATAGATTCAAATTCAATAGTTGAGCTTTATTATTAAATGTATAGATTCTTCTAAGAATTAGAAATATAGAGGAAAGGATTATATGTAGTGTGGACTCAATTTTATGGCTCTTTTTAGTTTTAATGATCATTGTGCATCTTTTAATTTTGAATTTTATTTGGCGGACATTTTACATCTTTTTAGGTTGAGCTCATTTTATATCTCTTTTTAGTTTTGGCATACTTTGTGCCTCTTTTGACATTTTGTTCTTTCCTTAACCTAAATTAGTAAATTTTAGCTTGTGTGAGTATTTTTCAAATAAAGAAAACTTTCTCATATAAGGAGAAATAAACCACAAAATAAAATTCTATAGATAACAATAAAAAAATAACACATTGAACAAGAAAATAACATGAAAGAAGATTACATTTTTGTAATAATTATAATTATGAGACAAATGTCTTATCAGAACATCAAAAAGATTGATGTAAAGTCAGAGAGAAGAAAAAGATTTTCTAAGGAAATAATATTGTGATGCAAAAATTGTAAAATTTTAATTTCTTTAAAAGAAAATTTTAGATTAGTCAGTATTAACTCATTAAATGACAATTCTAAAGAAAAAGAAATAAAAACTCAGTAATAATCAAACAATTTTTTTTTTATTTATATGAACTTAAAAAAAAAAAACTAAAAACACTCAAAAAACTAAATCAATTAAAAAGCAAGACAAGAATAATTAGCAACTAAACATACAATCATTAAAACTAAAAAATAAAACATACAACAAACTCAAACTAATAGTTTGGAGTCTTGATCTAGAGGAGTAGCTCGAAACAAGACCAGAACTCGACCCAAAAAAATCTGGGTTAGGGTCAACCCAAATCCGAAATAGGTCATGTTCGGGTTCAATAAATTAACCCGTTTTAAAAATCGGTTCGAGTTCGGGTTGACACAGCAACCTGAAAATGACTCGAAATTGACACGAAAACTCTTATTTGACCCGAAAACCCAAGATTGACCCATTTTTTTACCAAATTTTGACCTGAAAACTAATAATTTTAGGTCAACTTTGGGTCATTCATGTCGGGTCGGGTTAACTAGGACCTAATCGCGTCGGGTTCGGGTCCGGAAACCTTACCCATTTTTAAAAACAGGTCAGGTTTGGGTGGACCCGAATAGTGCCGGGTAAGTTCCGGGTTCGACCCGAACCCGACCCATTGACCCGAATTGACACCCCTATGGAGGAGGCTATGGAGAACTGAATTGTGTGAAGTGGCTATTGATGGTAGCTACATGAGTATTGAGAAAATTAAATTATCCTCTAACCCAGCCCATATCTTCATTATATCTAAAATCCTGCTGGTCCAGATGTGTCTGAACTTGATCAAAATGTTAATTTATATGAGATTTGAGGCAATCAAATCTCTATATCATGTCTTGATAGAACTGTTGATCATGTCCATGAGCAAGAGCAGGTGCAGGTGTAGGTGGAGGTCCTCCTTCATCAAATTCTTCTCCTTCATCCCCTTGATCTTGATGAGAAAGAACTTAAAATGAGGTATCAGTGAAATAAATAGGTAAGTTATTTGGGGGTTCAGGATGAATGAGGTTATATTTCTTTTTAAGAATATAGTCAACCAGGTGTCCTTGAGCTACATTCTTCTTTCTTTTGGTAGCGGGAGTCTAATGTTAGTTATATTATGAATGTAATCTATAATCAATAAGGCTTCATCAAATATATTGTTTGATAAGATATAATATGTAAAAATACTCAACAAAGGAGTGATATTGAGATGATCACCATCTTTAGGAATGATAGAAGTACTTAAGACTTGCAGAATGATCCTAGCATTTTATTTCAAAGTAGAAACTAGGGGTAAATGAGAGATTGAAGTTGTTCACCTAAGAGTTTGATTAACAATGCTCCAATCAAAATAACTTATAGATGTCATTGAATGAGCCATAATCCCTTTAGTCCTAAGGTGTAGAAAAGTCTCCAAATCTTCCTTGGTAATTTCAACATGTTGATGAAAAACATAGGAGGACATTATTGTGTTATTTTCTCACATCTCAGATTAGCAAGAAAATAGTAAAAAGTCTCAGAATGAAATACATAGATTAAAGTGAGAATTAAAGATAACTGAGTGGAGTTGAAAAGGGGCATGATTTGAAAACTAATGTCTTCTTGAATCACAAGATGAGAAGGGGTAATCTTATCCTGAATAAACCTATCGAATGCTTTTTCATTCTCCCTAGACATAAAATTATCATCTCATTCAAAATGAGATAATCCACCCTTGAAAGGTTGAGATCGCTTGCTACTACTTGCCATTTGAGAAAAAGTTTGTAGAAAAGAATTGAAAGGGATTGGAGATAAAAATGATTGAAAAAATTCAAAGAATAAACTCCAACTTATAGAATTTGAACTATTTTTTATAGTATGAAATTACGTTCGCACGTATGATTTAGATCTTCGTACGGGATGATCTTCGGTTCGTACATATGAATGTAAAAGATAAAAAATAGTTAATGATGCGAAACAACTTTTCCTAAAGCTGTTTTATGATGAGATGTTTTATACGATATTTTGACCAAATTGATTGTACGTATGAAAAGGTGTTCGTGCAGGATGATCAGTTAATAATGTTCATACTAATGGCTGAGATCGTCCAATTGCAAACTATCAACTGGATCGTACAGATAAATCGGTATTCGTACAGATGAAGTTCGAAAAATAGCTATCATTGGAATGGCAGCTAGGATCATACAGACAAAAAATTGATGGTTTGTATAGACAAACATGTGGTCGTACTGTACGATCAATAATAGAAAACATATTTTCATTAGCACAATGCATAAAAGAAATCTTATGAAATTTGGAGAATTTGTACAGTATGAAATGGGTTCGTACTGTACAAATAGAAAATAAAATTTAATTTTTTCACATGAAGACCAATATACTCTTAAAAAAAATTCATATAAAATTCACAAAAAAAAAAGAAAAATAAATAATAAAATGAAACAAAAATCAAACAAAAAATAAAATAAAATAAAATAAACAAAACAAAAAATAAAACACAAAATGGAGAAAAAATAACCAAGACAAACCACAAAAATAAAGAACAAAACACAATCATAAGCACAAAAGAAATATACTATAATTTTAATTTGTAGAATTATAATTTTTAAGCATGAATATCAATAACACTTAATCTTATTCTTAAGTTGCTGAAAGTCTCAAAAGCCAATGATTATGTGAAAATATCTACAAGTTGATTATTTTTTGCGATATGATGTAGCTCAATTTCTCCTTTGATAACTTGGTCTCTGATGAAGTGCTGCCTTATATCTATATGCTTGGTCATATAGTGTTGGATTGGATTGTTTTAGATGCAAATAGCACTTATTTTATCACTAAAAGTTGGAATAGTATCAATTGAAAAACCTAAGTCTACTAGTTATTTTTTTAACCATAGAACTTGTGCTACACAACTTCCTAAGGCTATGTATTCTACTTCAGCAGTAGAAAAGCTACTTCTGTTATACTAGGAGACTAAGGAGTCCCTTATGAATTGACAAGTTTCAAAAGTACTTTTTATATCAACCCTACACCCAATAAAATTTTAATTAGAATATCTAATAATTTCAAAAGAGGTGCTAAGCCTAGGATACTAAATCCCTAAATTTTAAGTTCCGAAAAGATATCTCATAATTCTTTTAATAACAGCCCGGTGAGATTCTCTTGGATCAGCTTGAAATTTAGTACATAGACAAACACTAAATATAATATGAGGTATGCTTCAGTTAAATAAAGTAATGATTCAATCATTCATCTAAATTTCTTTTGATCAACATATTTGCCTTTAAAATCCTTAACTAACTGACTTGAGGAACTCATGGGAGTATTTATTGGTTTAAAATTCTTCATTTCATATTTCTTAAGAATATCCTTAACATATTTTGACTAACTAAGAAAGATTCCATCCTTTCTCTACTTTATGCTAAAATCAAGAAAGTAGCTCAAGTCTCCCATCAAACTCATTTCAAATTCTTTACTCATTATTGTTGAAATGTCATCACAAAGATTTTTATCAATTGATCCAAATAAGATATCATCAACATAAATTTGATCAATAATAATGTCATCTCCTACCCTTTTTATGAAGAGAGTGATGTCCATACTTCCTTTGACAAAAGATTTTTCAAGTAGGAAATGCTTAACCTTTCATACCATGCCCTAGGTGCATGTTTTAGTCCATATATTGCTTTCTTAAATTTAAACACATGATTAGGAAACTATGAATTTTTAAAACCGAATGTTGTTGAACATAAATATCCTCTTTTATCACCCCATTAAAAAAATACTTTTAACATTAATTTGAAATAATTTAAATCCTTTAAAAATAGTAAAAGCTAAAAGTACCCTTATTGCTTCAAGTCTGGCTATAGGGGAAAAAGACTCCTCAAAATCAATTTCTTATATTTGATAGTACCTCAAAATCAATTTTTTAACCACTAATCATGAATTATTCATCTTATTTTTTAAAACCCACTTAATTCCAATAATACTTTAACTTTTAGGTCTTTTTATTAATTCTCAAAAATCATTTCTAACAAATTGAATCAATTCTTCTTGTATAGCTAAAATTCAAAATTCATTAGAAAGTTGTTGATTCATATTAATGGGTTCAATCATTGAAATAAATGCTGAGTAGTTCACTTCTTTATTAAGCTTATGCCTAGTCCTATCACCTTCACTATGGTTTCCTAATATCAATTATTTAAGATGACTTTTAGGATATTTCCATTCTCTAGGCAACTTATTTTCTATTTTAACCTTTTCTTCAAGATTTACATTTTTAATTCTTTGAGTATTCTCTTCGATATCTTCTTTTTCTAACCTAGGCCCTCCATAACTATCATATTCATCAAAAATGACATGAGTGGTCTCCTCTACTATCAAAGTTCATTTATTAAATACTCTATAAGATTTGCCAATACTTAAATATCCTAGAAATATTCCCACATTATATTTAGGATCAATTTTTTTTAAAAGAGTTTTCCCATTGTTATAAATTAACACTTTACATGCAAAGACATGTAGGTGTGAGAGGTTGGGTGTTCTATATTTAAGAAGTTCATAGGGTGTCTTATTCAACTTAGATCTAATGTTCACTCTATTCAGAACAGAATATGTTATATTAACCAATTTAACCCAAAAATAGTTAGAAAGTGAATATTCAGCCAACATGGCTCTAGCGGCTTCTACCAAAAACTTCAATTTTTTTATTTTTCAAATTGTCCTTCATGATCACTATGAATTGCAAGAATTTCAGAACCTAACTTTCTATGAATATATGTAAAAAAATTCTAAACTCTTCAAATGATTCACTCTTTTGAGATAAGAATCTAATCTAAATTAACCTTGAATAATCATCAATAATCACATACCCAAATATTTTCCCTTCTAGACTTATAGTTCTAAAAGGTCCAAAGAGAATCATGTGAAGGACTACTAATGGTTTGCTAGTTTTAACATTATTAATTGAATTAAATGAGAACTTGACTTATTTTCATAATTGACATGCATCACATAGGTGATCTTTAATGAAGTATAATTTGGGTATGCCTCTTACCAATTCCTTATCGGTAATCTTCCTAATATTTTCATACTTGCATGATAAAGCCTTCTATGCCATAACCAAGATTCATCAGTAATAATTTTTATACAAAAAATATTAGAGGATTTAACACAACTTAATTCATGCATGTAAATATTATTTACACTATCTCAATGCAACAAATCAACTCCATTTTGACTTATAATGCAACTTGTAAGCAAATAATTTATGTTAAAACCCATATCACAAAGTTGATTGATACTTAGCAAATTAGGTTTCAAGCCTTCTACCAATAGAATACTTTCAATCATAAAATTATTTGTATTGCCAATCATACCTAATCCTAACACTCTCCTAGTGGTGTTATCTCTAATGTCACTTTGCTTCCTATCTTGGCCTCCAACATCATAAATTGATTTGTATCTCCATTCATATACTTTGAACATATACTCTCCAAGTATCAAATGCTCTTACGAGGGCTTGTATGAGAGTATTTCTATAAAATTATCAAATGTTAGACTCAGGAACCCAAATAAATTTGGGTTTTCCTTTTGACAATGATAATCTAGATACATGATTAAAATGCTATGATTGATGCATCATAGGTATCCACACTAGATGTGTTCTACGATGAATAGTACAAGTGTGGAAAATATGCCCCATCATTCCACTTGAAAAGTATTTAACTCCAGAAAAAGAATTTATTAATATATTTGAGTTATAATATCTTTTTCTAGATTTTGAAATTATATGCTTGCGACAAGGATTATAAAATTGTTCAAGTGTTGGAGGTCTCTTACCTTCCTTAATAGCTTTCAATTTTACTTTAAATATGAGTTTGTACTTTCTAAAATTGAATTTTCAACTTTCAACTCATATTTTTTTATATGAATTAGCCATAAACACCTTAAAATCATTTTCAAGTTCATTATAAGATGTTTTTAATAAAGCATGCTCCTTATTCAAATTATCAAATTCATATAGCAAAGTTAGGTGATTGCTATCTATGTTTGCATGATCTTTTCTTAGATTTTCATGCTCCTTTTTTAAACTCAAATACTCAATATTAAGATTTATATGTAATTTTTTTACGTTTCCTTTATGCATTATGGATTTTCTCAGAAACATCAAATAATTCATCATAGGATAGGTCATATAGCGCCTCTTGATCTGAATGATCAAACTTATCTATTATTAAGCACAAGTTTATATCCTCCTCTTCTGCATATGTTTCTAAGGAGTTTGAAGCTGAGTCAGCCTAGAAAGCTCTTTGCATTCTCTTATTACTTTTTCTAACGTGAATTTTCTCCTCAACTTTCTCCTTGTTATGAATTAGCTTTGAGATTTGGGCAATCCGTCTTTATATGTCCAAGCTTTTTGCATTCATAACAAATGTATTAATTAGAAATCCTTAGATTTTTAATGAACTTACCTTTGTTCCAATGCTAACGTCATCATTGCTTTCTCTTAAGGAAGCTTTTGAAATGCTTAGTCATAAAAGTAATATCTTCATCATCTTCTTGCATTGATTGATAACTTTCTAAATCATCAATCTTCAAAGCTATATTTCTCTTCTTCCTTTTGTCACCTGCATCAATCTATTTTCGATTCACTCCTTGCTCATAAGTAATAAGTGATCCAAGCATATTGTCAATAGATTATACATTTAAATTTTTAGACTCAGTAATGACAGTTATCTTTGCATCATAGGTAATAGGCAAATATCATAAAATTTTATTTACTTTTTATGAATTTGTAAGCTCTCAATATAAAGCAATCAATGAGATAACAATCTGGATAAACCTTGTATACATATCATAAATTGACTCATTTGGTTTAATGTGAAAAAGTTTATAGTTATGTAATAAAATATTCAATCTAGTTTGATTTACCTCATTTGTCCCTTCATAAGTTATGCATAGTCTATCATAAATTTCTTTTCTAATTTTATAAATGTAAACACGTACATATAATCCTCATATTTGAAGACAGAAAAAATTGTTTAATCATTTTGCATTTAATTGTGCTAAGTCCCTTTCTTCTATAGTCCATTCAGTAAATGGTGTTTCAATACTAATACCATATACTATTCTAGCATGTTTAGTATAACCTTACAGTAATAATATCCACATGCGATAGTCAAGTGATGGTAAAAAAGTAGACATGCGAGTTTTTTAGAAATCAAAATGAATGTTATCAAATAAAGGTAGACTAGTGATCGAATATACTTCAGTAGTGTTTTGGTTTCTAAAATTAGCCATGATCAATTTTTAAAAAAGTAGTTTAAATCTTAATTTTTCAAATTAGCTCTGATACCACTTGAAAGTTCGTGTTGGTTATTAGACTTGATAGAACTATCCCGAGACTTTATAGTTCGTGTTGCATTTAATTGTGCTAAGTCCCTTTCTTAGCATCATTTCTTACATTCTTCATTGGGCTTCAAACTTTCTCTTCAGACCATCTGAGCTGCCGCCTCTATATTATATTTCTGAATTGGATAACTTGGTGAAAGATGCTAAGAAATTTTTTTTTCTTGCCACCACTTGCTCTCTTTCATTTGGAGAGATATGAATGCTAGGAAATTTGGGGTGGATACTTGTACAAAAATTAGAAAGGAATATATTATATCTCAATACTATTTCATGGACAAATTATGGAGCTATTCATCAGCTGATTCCTTAATTGGCACTCTCTATTTTTTTGATACATATATTGGTTTTAGGTGTCATCCTTATATTCCGGATTGGTATTGGTCTTTTGTTACTCTTCTACTTTTGCAGAATATTTTTGGGTGGACGATAATGATTAATGATCTTTTGCTCCGCTGAAATTGGGCTCTTCCCTCAAATCCCTAAATTTATAAAAAAAAAAACTTTTCAGCGGTAGAAAATTATTGGGTTCAGACATCGAAAACAGCTTACCGTTCGGAGATCAATCAGGTGCAGCTACGTTATCCAACACAGAGCAATACCGAGCTTGGCTGTGCAGTACTGAGTTTGGTACTGAGCAATACCTCGGTATTGAGCTCAATTATGAGTAGGGGTTGATATGGCGCATTTTCATTAGGCTATGAACGACGTTCGATATGATGTCCGAACCCAGTAATTTTCCCTTCAGCGGGCACATCATTTTCTCTTAGTCCCACGCAAGCCAAGAATCGGGGTTCACAGCTAATTTTGTCAACTTTCTAGAATTCCACCAATCTACCAAATTGAAATTATTTGGCAGTAATCATCAAATGTTCAAGAAAACTTTCAGATTTCTTGGTGGAGCTAACGTTTTAGGACTTTCGTAAAGATCAATCGTACTGCGTTTGATTCTTGTAATACTACACTAGAATGAAGAAAACGTAGAACTTTTTTCCTAACTTTTCGTGAGCAGTACTTTTTGGATTTTTTTTTTCTAGCAAGGATGTGAGATAAACCCAATTTATATAATAAAAAAAATCTTCAAATAATAAAAATGGCACTCATGATGATTATTTCATTGAAGAAAAATGAACTTTCTGAGTTTTATCTGAACAAAAACGAATGATATGATAAAAACTACAGATCCTTTATAATTGAAAGGCATTATGCAATTAATCATGTCAGGGCCGTGCGATCCGCATTCGGTGGCTGGGATTAATTCAGTGAACTTCAGAAATGGAATTAATCTCATCCATCAAAACAGCATCGAACGGCCGTTACAAACCTTAATGCATTGCAATAAACTCCTCAATTATAACCAGCACACGCACAGAACAAAAAAATGAAACGAAGACCTTCGGATGCCTTACTTGCTGAAAATTTATTCAAAAATATTAAAATATTCTCCAAAGGAAAATGGTTAGTCATATAAATAGAAATTCATCTCGGAAACCTTAAAGAAGAGAACTAAAAAGGCCATGATGAACATGTTGATATGGATAATACCTCTCTCCCTCGTACTTACGTCTTGCAGAAGATTAGTTTTCCTCGTTTCCATACTGCAAGAGATGTACAGATCCCTCACAGAAACTCAGCTTATGGCTCCAACCATCTGGAATCTCCTCGCAGAAGCTCAGTTCCAGGAAATTCATACTTATATTATATGATACCAAGGTGGAATTACATGCAGTTTTTTTTTTTCTATATATTTTCAGTATCTATGGAGTATGGGGAGCTCGTTATTTGGATTTTGTACTTTCTCTTTTCTATCTGTAGTTTAATTTTATTGCGCGTTGAGAGGTCTTGTTCATCAAATTGTTGTTCAGAAATAGATCTCTTGATGATTGAAAGGATTATAGATGTAATTAGATATGCTTTTCAAAACTCTTTCGCTTCCATATTTTCGTGTTTGCCCACCCCAGAATTAGTAGGATAAATATAATATGACTTGGACTATTTCAACCAAAAATCTTGATAACAAATTTCAAAGCTCTTAATTTGGTCGTGGCAATCCAGAATATTACGAAAGCTATAACAATTTGAACTTTTGAAGGTAGGAAATTTGACCGTTTGGAATATTAGGATTTTAAAAGGCTACAGAATCCTTCTTTTATCTTGTGATTTCTTGCTTGATTTAATTTTCGTTTGCTTAATTTAATTTTTTTTCTCAAAATAATCGTTTATATGGAAGGTTTTGGTCTAATTTTTACTTGGCAAGGTCTGTAAAATGCCCTGTTTCATTGCCGTATGCATGCCAGGCATCCCATCGATGTCCTCCCTAATGAGATTCTATCATGGCTTTCTTATCTTCTTTATCATCGGCACTCCATCTGTCCGATTGATCCCAATTTTCACAAAGATTTCATCGCGACTAGCTTGTTTGTTCAATGTCTTCTGAGGATTTTGTAAATGGGGTTAGCAGAATTTAACATAATATTATATTATATAAATAATAAATTTTATATATTAAATAAGTAAATGATATAAATTTGAATGTTATGTATGTAAATTCCACTAGGTATTTTACTTGGACTGTTTTTCATTAAGTTAGTCATATTTAGTTTATTGGTTTGTTACAGGCGGTCGAGAAATTAATTATTTTGTGCGGACACCGGGCGTAGCTCTACGTCCAAACTCCAATAAAAGCTGACTCATGTGGCCCGACGATCCAACCCGACCCAGCCCACGTGACATAGGTGAAAAATCTAATCCGTGAAAATTTTAAAACTAGTGCAAGCCAAAAGTCGCGGCATTTTGACATTTCACCTTCGGTTCCTGGATCGAGTTTTCTAGCTCTCCACTCTCAGTTCAGGAAGCTCTTCATCTTCACACAAGGATCGAGTCTTCTAGCTGAGAAATTAATAGGTCCGGACACTGAACCTTTCACCAGCTTCTGACAAACCAAAAGTATTGGCATTCAGAGTTTATAATTATTATCGCTTTTCTTTCCGTTCTCAATTCAATCCTTATTCTCCAGGTAGGAGTTAATGTCAAATTTGTCTCCAGAGTAGCTCTATATCACTGGATATGTTGAAATGCAAAGTTATTTGCTCTGTCAATGATTTATCTAAAAGAGTTATTAGGGTTTAGGGTTTAGTGTTTATGTAAAATTTATATCAAAATTATTATTTTTTTTGTTTAATAGAAACTGGGTATTGCTGGATATTGCTATATATTGATATGTATTTAGATAATACAAGCTTATGTCAACCAGACATTGTTGTAGTTGTTCATTTGAAAACTTTTTAAGATTTTTCACATATGTGTATTTGAGAAATTTTGTAGGAAATGCAATTATTTCTCTGTGAAGTCACAGGATATTGTTGTGTTTTGCTGAGTATTTATATGATACAAGATATGTGGCAACCAAACTTTGTTGTAATTATGCACTTGAAAACTTTTTAATCATTTTACAGTTGTGTATTTGAGGAATTTTGTGGGAAGTGCTATTTTCTTGTCTTCTAATGTGTATTATTGTGTATCATGTGTACTCCCTTGTACTATTATATACTGTTGTGTATTGTTGTATATTGATGTGTATTGTTGTGCACTGTTTTGTATTACTGTGCATTACTATGTATTTAGTTATGTACTGTTGTGTAATATTGTGTATTGTTGTGTATTTAGTTATGTATTGTTGTGTATCTAGCTATATATTATTGTGTATTATTGTGTACCACTGTGTATTGATGTGTATTTAGCTATATATTACTATATGTTGTTCTGTATTGTTGTGTATTACTGTGTATTACTATCTAAAATAAAAGCTTCCTCACCTGAATCCCAAGGTCTGTAAAGAATGATTTTGTCTACATCACAAGGTGGCCTTTCACCAACATTCGAAATACCACCTTCCCTCTTACAACACAACTCATGAAAACACATTTGAAGAAAAAGAGAACTGATTAAGAGGCTATCATTCTAAAAAAAAAATACTTTCCACATATTTCCAGCCTCTACCATTTAGAAATTTTCCAGATCTGTTGCTCTCAATCTCCAATCGCATCTCTGTGTAAATGTCAAAGTAGACAATACCTATGTTCATGCCATACATACATGCAACATTTAAATATTTCATTTACTTTGGCAATTTGCTCAAGCGGACTATTAGGACACCTCGACATGCATTCAACTGTTGGTGATGTCCATGAAGTCCCTTGTCGATATACCTCGGGCCTTATCATTATTTGGTCAATGCAATCTATACAACATATGGTTAAGTAAGGCTTACTAATGTTAGAGGAAATAATTGATGTAGCAACAACAACCCCTTTAAATAACTAAAATGCTACAATAATAAATACTTGAAATGCTACAACAACCCCCCTTAAATACAACAAACAATAATACAGAACAACGCATAACTAAATACTCATCAATATGAAGCAGTACACAATAATACACATTTAAAAATACAGTAGTATATAGTAGTACACAATAATACACAACAGTACACATCTTAATACCCAGCAATACATAGCTAAATACACAGCAATACACAATAGTACTTAGCAGTACAAAACAATACATAGCTAGACAAAGCTCAATACACAACTCAATACATATTAATACACAATAATATACAACAATACACAGCTCAATACACAATAATACATAGCTCAATACATAGTAATACATAGCAGTACATAGCAATACACAGTAATATACAGCTCAATACACAACAATACATAATTTAATACAAGTTAATATATAGTAGTACACAACAGTACACAATAACATAGCTCAATACACAGCTAAATACATAGTAATACACATTAATACACAACTTAATATATAACACTACAAAGCTAAATACACAACAATATAAAATAATACACATCAATACATAGCTAAATATACAATAATACATAATAGTACATAACAAAATACATATTAGTACACAACAATACTCAGAGAAATACACACTAAAATTTTACAAATATTTATTATAATACACAATGAAATTTTACATAAGTTAATTTGTTGGATGTATTGAACATCAATTATTACAATAGAATAATTACACATTAATCATTTTGCTCTGAGTCATCAATGATATTCATCATCATCCTTGTATATTTAGGTGTCGGTTGGTTGGTTGCTGCCCCGAGAATAAATTCTTCTATGAAGAATTCTGATATATTTGAGATCTTTCTCTAGCTTGATGGTATGCAATGTGATGTTGTAGTTTTCTCTACAATAGGTTCCTTATTCTTACATTTTCTCTTATTTTCCCAATGTTGCTTCAAACATGTATTAGAGATGCTTTTAGGCAAACATTTTGGTGGGTCTTTCAACTTTTAATACCATCTTATGTGTTGCCTAAGAACTTTTGGTTTTTCCCCTTGCCAACAAAGATCAAGTATCTGTGGAGTTACAATTTCAATGTTAAAAATACATTCAATCTTTTTCATTCGGATTTAGAACTGATATTGGTGACTTAAATTTTTTTTGAATTTTGAGTTGTTATTATAAGAAAATAAATTATATTTTAAAGTAAAACCTAAAATTGAATATCTTCATACTATATCATATTATTTATATGATAATTAATTTTTTTTCTTAATGGATATCATCTAAATTATATATATATATATATCGGTTTCAAAATAATAATAAAAAAAGATTTCTATGAAAGAGAGAGAAGTAAATTAAAAAAAATAGTTGAGTCAAGAATAGAGAGAGGATAAAAATAAAAAAATAAAAAATTAATTGTTTATTTCAATTGAAGTAGAAAAAATCTGACAAAAAGTGAACCATTAAATTTATTAAATCAAATAAGTCACTCGCTTTTTCCACCATAGTAGCTATTTCCATCAGCATTAACAATCGGGGCAAGGGAAGTTTCAATGCTTTTGCCTTTTTGTCATGAAGCATTTAGACATCTATGAAATGTAGAGAGAGAGAGAATAAAAGTTGTCGGTAATAGGGGTATAGAGAGATGGAGAGCATCGTCAGTAAGCATATATGAAATGTAGAGAGAGAGAGATGGAGAGCATCATCGTCAGGAATTGTTGTGATTTTGATTAGAGTAATAGTTCTTTTTTTTATTTTCTTTTACATAAACAACTTTTTTTACTTAGAATTTATTTTAATGAGTCAGTGGAGCACATGTCTCCAATGCCCCAACCATAGCTTCGCTAGTGGGTGAGATTTAGGCTTCGTTTGGGACGGTTTTTTTATTGCTTTTTAAAACTGAGTTTTAGTACAAATTTTTTTATTTTTGTAAAAAGAGTTTATTTGATTTTCATTTTCATAATAAGTTTTTTTTTTTTTAACTTAGTTTTTTTTTTTAATGAGCCAGTGGGGGCATATGTATCCAATGTCCCCACTATTAATTTTTTTTTAATAGAAAAATTGGGTTTGAATATGCTAATCAAGTTTTGTTAGGAAAGTTGCTATTTGCATGTTTTGCATTCTTGCAACTTGTATAGTTTTGATGATTCCAAATATTATTATTTTATGTGTTGTTATCTCCTAATATTTTTTGGAAGATTTATTTTTGCTCTTGTGTGTACTAATATTTCAGGAAAATCGAACTCCAGACTACGAAGACTTCAAATCAAATTCAGCATGAGATACTATGAGAATTTGAAGCTTGTACTTTTTATTTGAATTAAATTTGAGAGGGAGTGATTGTAATTGAGTGAATAAATTCACACACACTAATGGAGATCATGAAAAAGTTTTTGTACTGATCGTACGGGACGAACATTGTTCGTACAGGACGATCATATTAGTTATCTCCTTGTAAGAGCAATGGAACGGACAGGAACTGAATTGGAAAATTTTTCTAAGTCATATCGTCCAAACGAAATCATTTTCGTCCCAGGATGAGTTGCTCTCTGTAAAAATTTCGTCCAGACGAAGTACTGTTTGTCCAGGATGATGGGAACCGACTATGGCAGTTTCTGGCAACGTTCTGCAGTTTTCGGAACCAACTTTTGATATAACTGTTCGTACCGGACGAAATTTTTTCTTACGAGACGAACCTATTTCGTCCAGGACGAAATTGGTTCGTACAGATGCACAAATGGTTCGTACGGGACAGTTTTTTATACAGTTCGTCCGTACTAACTCAATTTCGTACGGGATGATCCAGTGCGAAGAAAAACATGTTTTTAGCAGTTTTTTGAGGAACATTAATAATTAAAAAGATTTTCTAAAAATCCAAGAGTAGAAGTATAATTTTTTAAATTACCAATTCACCCCCCCTCTTGGTTAGCCTTGGGACAATTAATTAGGCTTAACATCCTAATTCTTATTGAATGAGTTCCAACAAGTTTGACCAAATTTTAGTTACCCAATGTTCTTTCTCTCTTATATATATATATATATTTACTTTTATATAAACATTGTCAAGTTTATGAGTGTAGAAATATTATATTTAAATGTGAAAGTTCGTGAGGGTTGTTAAATCCTAAAGAACTTGTCCCGAGGCTAACCAAGAGGGGAGTGAATTGGCTATTTAAAAATTTTCTTTAATAAACAAAAAGTTAAAACCCTTTGATGCGGAAGTAGAATTAATTTTACAATAACAACAATCAGATATTTCAAGCAAAGATCAAATCACATAAAAATGCAAAAATTAAAATACAAAAAAATAAATAGAAAGACACACCAAAATTTATAGTGATTTGGTCAACTTGACTTACATCCACTCCTTGGACACCCCCTCTCCAAGTATTGCACTAAACAAAACTGACTCTCCTTTTGCTCCCACAATAAGGTGGAGAAACCCTTACAAAATCTTCCACTAACCTGGTGAGGCAGAGAACCTTGAAATCCATTTTCACCCTCCTGGTGATGACAAAGAACCTCAACTCTATTTTCACCCTCTAGGTGATGGTCAGAGAACAACAATTTTTGCTGAATAACTTCTTCTCCGGAGCCACTAAGATTTCAAGCAGACGCTTGTAGATATTAGACAAGATTCTTGCTAAGAAGAACCTTGTGAATCCCCTCACAACTTCTTCCTCACAAAATCTCCCTCTCTTCTCTCACCAATCTCTCCTTCTTCTATCTCTCAAGCTCTCTATCAATAAGACTAAGTAGTAAAAGATATCTCAAAAGAATATTTGAAACCCTTAAATGGAGGGATTGAAAAAACCCTAAATTTCTAGCCATCCGACTTCTGTTTGTATAGTATAATACACGTATCATACGATACGATCAGTTTAATTCAGACTTTGTCCAGTAAGATCGTTTAGACAAACTGTTCAACTATTTTAATATATCATATAGTATGATAATATATCATACGATACAATCTGTAGAAATTCCTTCTATTTGTTTGGGATGATCCTTGGGACGGCCAACTTCGTACACGGGTGATCTTCCAGAACTGTGGACATTGTATGGCACGATCAGTAGAAAAATCATGGATTTTGTTTAGTACAATCCAAGGGACAATCAATGTCATACACGGGTAATCATACAGTACGAACTATTTTATATAGTACGATTTATCATAATAATTATCCATGATTTAATTGCATGATATCGTGAGATTAATTGAGAAAGATTTTAATTAGGGCTTACATTACGATCCAAATTGTACTATACAATCAGATAAGAATTAGTATCTTCCTTAACTTTGGCGGTTAAGGTTTTCATATAGCGCAACATTTCATACAATATGAAATACTTCATGTAGTACGAAACCAGTTTTGTATACTACGAATTAATTAAAAAAATAATCTCTAACAAATTTTGTTTTTCTCTCCTCCTACGTGTGAGCAAGGTTTCTTAGCAAAGATATCCACCCAATTACATGGTATGACTCAAGAAAGAAAAAAATATAGAATAAATTGAAAATTATAGACTGTAATCCTAGTCTACTCAGTCTTGAGCTGATCAGAATTGCAAGTGAATAGGGGATTTAATTCTTGAAATGTTAGTACACACAACACCAAATAAAATATCATAAAAATAATAGAAGTAGTAACATACATAATAATATTTATTATCATCATAATCACAGGGCTTGAATTATGTTTACAATAATCTCCTCTTTTTTTATGTTGACAAATATATTGTTTTTTGGATTTTCAAAATGTTGCTTTCCTCTAAACCTCTTTAGATAAAAATAAATTTTAAGTAAATGGAGTGTAACAAAATAATAAGAATAGTAATAGACAATAACAACAACAAACAACAAACTACTACTCCCCCTTTTGACATAAAAAAAGAGAGAAAATGGAGGGAAGGAAAGAAAATAGATGTTGACCTGTAATACAAAACTTAAAAAAATGCTAATCTCACTTACCCGTCCTGCACTGACTCGCATGACTACTAAAATCCTATTCAAATCCTCGACGTCATGCTCCGTATGTACCTCGCACGGCTTGACGTCACTTCCTCATCCAATTTCCTATAGCCGTCACATTGACCGCCCTCTATTTAAGATCGAGAGAAGACGAAGACTCACCCATTTTGCAAAATCTTCCGGTCCTGCTTCTCTTCCTCACTCGGCATCCTTCATTGCTATTTGACTTTATCCCTTCGACGACATTCCCTTCAAGTCGGATCGAAAGTTATGACACTTTGATCGGGAGTAGGAACGAGAGCTTACTTGTATAGAAGGTAACTTTCTCCCATTCCGAGCACTTCTACGGCTCTTTTGTGGTCGTCCGACTTTGCACCTTTGAAGACATTCCCTTTTTGTTTGATCAAAAGAAATGATAGGAGCTTGCTTGCTGCCAAGGTAGCCATCTCCCTTTGGTGAGCTTCTTTGGCTTAATCCCTAAATTTGTTGAACCGAAAAGTGGGAGAAGGAAGATTTAACTCTTTGTGAGATTTACTAGTCCTTAAATTTGGTTAAGCATAATTTAGTATAAATCCTGCTCAAATCATGTTCTAATCCTACTTTAATCATGTAACCTTTTTAGTAATTTTAGTTAATTAATATAAATTATAACTATTTTTTATTTTAATTTTAATTAAATATCATTAATTATAATTAATTAAATATTATTATAATTAATTTTTTTAAATTTTAATTAATTAATATTAATTATAATTAACTAAAGTCAGGGGGGGGGGGAGGGAATCCAGTACAACATGTGTGACGAGACGGGTAAGCCCTATACACGCTTTACTAGCTTGGTGGTGATAACCCTCGACATCGACATCAGTACCGCCGATGATTTCTATGAAAGGTATAATATTCTAAATCCCATTTTTGATGTTTACAGTGAACCAGAGAACTACCTATACGCGCTCTTGTAGCATAGTAGGAGGGAGCCCGGTGCGATGCATACGGTGAGGTGGGTAAGCCCTATATACCCTTTTATAGCGTGGTGGGAAAAAACCACTGATGTTCTCATATATGTACTGTTGAAGGCCCTATACACGCACTTGTAGTGTAGTGGGATGAAAAGATGTACGGTCCGGTGTCCTCCTGACACCTACCATACACGCTCGAGTAGCATGGTGGGATGACCCGATTTTTCGTGATTTCCCCCAAATGGGGGATATGTCGTGATGCTGCCAAAATTTATACCAAAGTACACAAGACTTGAACAATAAGAAGACCTCATTTGAGTAGCTATAAATATAAAGAGGACCCATACTTAAATATTATTGTAGTTTATAACCCCTAGTATGAGATTTTGATAATGATAAATAATGTTGATTGAATTATCATATTCTTTATTAAATATTTTGAATGTTACTCTTGTCTATGAGTACTAATATTTCATGGAGATCACATATTGCTCAAGATAATCGAAGACTAGAGACTGGCTAGAATAGGATGTGAACGAGTCTATAACTTTATATTTTTTTATTTGTTTTTTTCTTGAGTCTGGCTATAAAAAGTGTATGCAAACTGAGTAACCATGCACACACAAAGGGAGAGAGTTTTTTTATATTAAAAAATTATTTTTTTATGTATATTGTACTATACGATTTTAAATCATACTATACGATACATTGTGGCTCAACGACTATATTCTGTGAACTAATCATACTGTTTGATTCATTTTTAATCCAAAATCATAGACGCTAGATTAATTTAAGCAAGATTTTAATATTTAAATTTTAAAATAATCGTAATATACAATCCAATCGTACTGTACGAATATTTGAATACTTAATAAAATTAACCTCCATGATTAGTCAATTAAATTAAGGCTTAATTAATAATTGGTGATCATACTGTACGACCTGGTTCATACAATAAAATGAATCGAGGCTATTTTTAGTCATCCTGAAGATCGTATCGGATGAAACCTAGATTTTTGAACTAATTATATTGTACAATGTATACATTATACCAGACAACCTGAATATTTTAACTGATCATACTATACGAGTTGAATCATACCAGATGATAAATAGAGATGAGTTTTGATCATCCTAGCATTCATCCTGTTGAACAGAAGACATATAGTATATCATACTGGATGATATTTGTATCATATAGTATGATGTATTGGATAATTATTGCCTATTTGTACTCCTTTGTACAAGGCAAAAAGCTATTTTAAATTGATCGTACTGTATAATAGGGATCATACTGTATGAATAAAAATGACTAAATTGAACATCTTAGGATTTCTTGAAGCTTGATATTTATGTAATGCTTTTGTCTTTTGAGAGAGTGAGAGGAATATGACAAAGGAATGAAACTCTTGAGAGGGAGCTTCTTGAAGGGATTAGGGCTTATGAGAGGAAGGAAAAGGTGAGTTTGTGAGGGAGAAGAAGTGTGAAGGGATCACATGGTTACTCCAAGCCTGGTTCACACTTGCTCCTCCTATGGCCCGGGTAAGTCTTATGGGAGCTCTCTAGGGGGAGAGCCTTCAAGGTCAACATCCTGCAAGGTCCTTTGACTTCTCCAGGAGGGAGAAAAATAAGAAGATCCACTGCCATCACTGGGAGGGTGACATAGCATCCATCACTCCGTCACACCGAGGTAGGTGAAAATGAGTTTATGTAAAGGCTTCTCCACCTTATTGTGGGGGTAGAAAGAGAATTACTTTTGAGTAGTACAATTCCTATAGTGGAGGACTCCGGGGAGTGGATGTAGGTCAAGTGATCGAACCACTATAAATCTTATGGTGTGCTTTTTCTATTTACCACATTTTATTTTTTTTATTTAGCATTGCTATAACTGCTTGGTGAGAATTTAATTGAACTAATTTGTTATGTGATTTAAAATTTCATCACCACTATTGCAATCATATTTTAATCACTAGCTTCCACTTCTAATTAGTTAAGTTATTTTTGAAATTCACAAAAAATGTAGAACTCTTATTTAGGCTTTGATCTTTATTTCAAAAAATATAATTCACCACCCTCTTGGCGCATCTCGTACTTTTAATTGGTATCTGAGTGGGGTTTCAAAAATAGAGTTTTAGAAAATCTTGAAAAAAATCAATCATGACACATTTTGATAACCTTAATTATGCGGAGGGTTATTCCATAACTCGTCCACTCTTGTTTGACAACATACCATTTGATTTTTGGAAAATTTGAGTATCTATAATTTTACAATATATAGACTATCACATGTTTATGTTGGTACAAGAAGGTTACACTATACATTTTAAACTTCTGAATGACATTAAAACTCAAATATCATTTAGTGAATGGAGCAATGAGGATAGGGATCTAGCATAATTAAATGCAAAATGCTTGAAATATTTCTTTTGTACATTGAAATCAGAAGACTACATGAGAGTGTCCACCTGTGCTACTGGTAAGGAGATTTGGGATAGATTATGTATCACATACAAAGGAACTAGTGAGGTTAAACAGTCTAGATTAAATATTTTATTGCATGATTATGAACTCTTTCACATGAAACCTAGTGAAACTATATCGTGTATGTATACTATATTCACCCAGATAGTAACATCCTTGCATGCACCAGGTAGAGAGATTTCTAATTCTGAAAAAGTCAATAAAGTTTTGAGATGCTTATTGAGTTCTTATGATACTAAAATCAATGCAATTACTGAGTCCAAAGATTTGAATATTTATTTAATTGATAATTTGCTTGGGTCACTCATTGCTTACGAGCAAGGAGTGAGTCAAAAGCAAAATGATGTAAAAGAAAAGAAGGAGCAAACAGTGGCTCTAAAAGCAAACAACGCAAAAAGTGAAAGTTCTGCAGCAGAGAAAGATGACGATATAGCCTTGATGACCCGTCAATTCAAGAATTTTTTTAAAGAAAATAAAGGTGTCATCAAAACAACTGGAATAAAGGTAAAAGATCAAAGAATACTAAAGTTTCATCTGACACAATTTTCTTTGAGTGCAGAGAACTACGTCACCTCTGAGCTGATTGCCCCAACGTAAAGATCCATCCAACTAAGGAGAAGGTCGAGGAGAAGCCAAAGTATAAGAAAAGCAAGTTGAAGCTATAGAAGGCATTTTGGGCTGAATCCGCCTCATAATCATCAGAAGAAGAAGCAGATGAGGAATAAATGAATTTGTGTCCAATGGATAATGATAATCTTAATCATTTAGATCAAGATGAGGTATTTCAACTTTCATATGAAGATTTATTGGTTTTTTCTGAAAAATTCATGATTCATATAGAATGTTAAAGAAAATGCATGCTAACCTTAACATTGAATTTAATACTTTACAAACTGAGCATGTTAATTTAGTTAAAAAATATTCTGATTTAGATAGAGAACACATGTCCCTACTTGATGAGTTTGATACATTAAATAAGAAGCATATTAAATTATCTGATACACATGATTCCTAGAAGACATTTCATATTGAGTTAGAAAAAGAGTATAAAAAATTAGATGAACTTTCATGGGAAATAGTTAATAATAAACATAGGTTAAATGTAGAAGTGGCAACTTATGAATATGAAAATAAAGCTCAAAAAGCAAAACTCATTGCATTTCAAAATAATAAACCATTATCCCCATTAACCCAAACAAGCAACCCCTCAGTATTGCATGCATCACACAACTTTAAGAAGATGCATCAACACCCATATAGGTTAGTGAGAAAATTTCTCGATGTTAGGTGCTTCTCTTGTGGCATGCTAGGTCATATAGCCCGCACTTGCATGATTCACCATAGGACACACCTCGTGTGGAAACCTAAATTGCATTCATCTCAATATATCATGTATATATTGCATTCATACAAGCATAAGGAGGAACCCAAACTCACTTGGGTTCCCAAATCTAACCTTTGAATGTCCTTGTAATGGTGCTCCTATGAAAGATCTAGTGAGAGCATGTGGTACCTGGATAGTGGCTGCTCAAGACATATGATTTGAGACATGAAGAAGTTCATTACACTGGAAATTAGGACTAGAGGAAAGGTGACTTTAGGAGGCAATACCACCAGGAAAGTGGTGGGCTCATGTATTGTTAGAAATTCAAAAAAAATTTAATTGAAAATAATTTATTAGTTGATGGTTTAAAGCATAATCTGTTAAATATTAGCCAATTGTGTGATAAAGGATTTGACATAAAATTTCTTTCCGACAAATGCTTTATTAGCTTAAATAATAAACTTATATTAGAAGGAAAATTGATAAACAATATTTATATGTTAGATCATAACTATATTGAAAATTCAAATTCATTGTGTTTGAAAATAATAATGGATGACTCTTGGCTATGACATAGAAGACTATACCATACTAGTATGAAAACACATAGGAACATCACTCAGAAAAACTTGGTTAGATGCATACCTAAGTGAGACTTCACTAAAGACCATCTATGTGATGCTTTCTAACTAGGAAAATAAGTAAAATCATAATTTCATTCAATCAAGGATGTGAATTCATCTAGGCCCCTAAAAATCCTTCACATGGACCTATTTGGTCCTATTAGCATAGCTAGCCTAGGAGGGAAAAATTATGGATTTGTGATTATAGATGACTTATAAAGATTCACTTGGGTAAGATTCTTAACACACAAAAATGAGTCATTTGAGGAATTTAGGACTTTCTCCACTTGGATTCAACAAAAAATTATGATGTGAAATCTCAATAATCCATAATGATCATGATGGAGAGTTTCAAAATAAAAGATTTGAATCTTTTTATCAAGATATAAGAATAGAGCATAACTTCTCTGACCCTAGAATCCCTAAAAAAAAAGGGATAGCTGAGAGAAAGAATATAACGTTGGTAGAAGCTGCTAGGGCAATGCTATCAGAGTACACTCTTACTAAATATTTTTGGGCAGAAGCAGTGAACACTGAGTATTATATTTTAAATAAGATGAACATTAGGCCGAAGTTGGATAAAATACCCTATGAACTTCTTAAGGGTTGGATATCGAATCTTTCGCACTTGCATGTCTTTGGTTGTAAATATTTTATCTTAATCCATGGGAAATCTCCCTTAGGAAAATTAGATCATAAGGCCGACGAGGGTGTCTTCTTAGGTTATTCATATGTAGGTAAGGCCTATAAAATCTTCAATAAGAAGACCCTGGTAGTAGAAGAGTCTACCCATATAGTATTTGATGAATCATATAAGTCTTCTGAACCTATATTTGAAGAAGATGAGGTAGAGGACATTCAGGGAGTAGAACCATCACTATATGAGAAAGGGGAGAACCTCAAGGAGAATTACCAAGAGATTGGAGATATTCTTCTAATCATCCTAAAGAATTAATCTTATGAGAACCATAAGATGGTGTGAGAACTAGGCACAAACTTAGGAAAGAGTTTAGTCATTCTACATTTATTTTTATGGGAATTAGTCAAGAGACTTAAAGAGTAGAGTGTACTGGAAATAAAGTGAAGGGAAATAAAGTGAGTCTTTAAAAATAAGGTGAATGAATCAGGAATCATAGTAAGAAATAAGACTAGACTAGTAGCTAAGGGGTATAATTAGATTGAGGGCATATAATTTGAAGAAACCTTTGCCCCAGTAGCTAGACTAGAAGCCATAAGGGTACTCTTAGCCTTTGCTTATTTCAAGGATTTTAAATTATATCAAATGGATGTTAAGAGTGCTTTTTTAAATGGAATAATCAAAGAGGATGTTTATATTGAGCAACCCCCCTTAGATTTGAAAACTCATAATTTCCAAATAATGTATTCAAATTAAAAAAGGCACTGTATGGGTTAAAGCGAACACCTAGAGCCTAGTATGAAATACTTATCTCATTCCTAATAGTTAGAGGATTTGTTAGGGTAGTGTAGACACCACCCTCTTTCTACAAAGGATAAAAGTTGAAATTCTCATTATTCATATTTATGTAGATGACATCCTATTTGGTTCTTCAGATAAAACCTTATATGATGAATTCTCAAAAATAATGATAACGAGTTTGAAATGAGCATGATGAGAAAGCTAAATTATTTTCTTGGTTAAAGTGTAAAATAAATGGAAGATGGAATATTCCTTAGCCAAACTAAATACATCAAGGTTATTTAGAAAAAAATATGAAATGGACAATGCTAAGGCCATGAACACTCCCATGAGTTCTACGATTCAACTAGACTATGACCTGAATGGAAAATCAGTTGACCAAAAAAATATAAAAGACTAATTAGATATCTCATCTATTTAACTACCATATATAATGTTTAGTGTGTGCCTTTGTGCCTGATTCCAAGCTAACCTAAAGAGTCTCACTTGATTGCGGTCAAGATAATCCTTAGATATATACTCGACACCTCAAACTTAGGAATTTGGTATCCTACACACAACACTTCCTTTGAAATCATAGGGTACTTAGATTATGATTTTGTAGGATGTAGGGTAGATAGGAAAAACACCTCTTGAACCTGTTAATCATAGGGCAATCCTTAATTTCCTGGTCCAGTAGGAAGCAAAATTCAGTAGCCCTTTTCATGACTGAGGCAAAATATATAGTAGTCTGAAGTTGTGTTGCATAAGTTTTATGATTGAAATAATAACTTCTAGATATTGGATTACCCGTAAGAACCATCCTAATTATGTGTGACAACACTAATGCAATTTGCATATCCAAAAATCTAATTTAACACTCTTGAATAAAATATATAAACATTAGAAATCACTTCATAAGAGATCATATAGATAAAAGAGACATAAAATTGTATCATATAGCTACAAGAGATCAGTTGACAGACATATTCACGAAACCACTAGCCTATGACACCTTTGGCACCTTGATGACAGAACTAGGTGTCATAGGCATTCATGCTTGATCAATTTTTTTTTTTGACAAAAAAAAAATAAAAATTGGTCTAAGGTGTTTCCTAATCATCACACACTGATCTCACTGAATTCCCAAAATGACCAATTTTATGTCCACATCGTACTATATGATTCACCTTCGTATTGTAATTAAGATCATTACAAAATGCATAAATCACAGCCCTTTGTTCAAATAATGTTCTAGAATTGATTTTTGATCTGCTTATTATATTGTATGATATACTTCATACTATATGATACATGTGGCCATACATTCAAATCATTTGGTATGATATAATTGTTCTTCGTACTGTACGATATCTATTTTTTGTACTGTATGAACTACATGTCCAAATGGACTGGGAAAAATTTAAGTCAGTTGGTACAATATTATTATCCATCGTATTGTATGAAGACCCATTCGTAATGTATGATACTTTTCATTAACGATCGTACTGATGATTCCTCGCGATGAACAAATTTCCTTCATATCATTTAGTATGATCCTGATTGTACTGTATGATTTGTTCACATTTTCCTGACCGATCATCCCGATGAAATAATTACTTGATTGTATTGTACGAATAGTCAAGAATTCTATAAATAGAAGGGGAAACAAGCTCACTTCACTTAACCTTCCTTTACTACTCTTGTCTTCACTCATTTTCTATAATCTATAAACTATCGCATATTCAAGCAATCAAGGCTGAATCATCCTGGGAAGCTCCTCTTCCTCTCATCACCACGATACTCGCTTTTTGTCTATTAAAGATGAGGATACGTACCATAAATTCAAAGCATGCAAGATCACTCCTTCTCGCATGCTCAATCAAGCAACCCTTAGCTTATAGGTGATGAGCCTTTTGCTTCTAGTACCTTCCAATTTCTTCTCATCCTAGCCATTCCATTCAATTATGAGCTCCTCTATGAGTTCATTGCCAACCTGAGAATAAACCTTGACAACTTAACCCTCACTTATTTTGTCTGCTATCAAAATATTAAAATCACCAAAGTAGACCTCACTTAATATATTGGGCTTTATACTAAAGGACCTCGAGCTCACTGCTTTATAATAAATTAGTTTGACTGTAGTTCCATTAATTTGGTTCTTATAAATATTGCTTTGAACCAACACCAACCTCTTGTCCAGTCCTTAACCCAAAATGCCGGCATCATCCAACATGTTCTTTGGACATTCATAATACCCAAAGCTGGAGATAGGATACACATGACCTCAATCCTTTTTGTTGTCACTTACCTGATCATGTCCAATACTAGATTTAATGAAGCCAATTTGATTGTTGACTATATCTGAAACATGACCAAAATTTATCATCCTAGCACCCTAGGAAACTCAATTTACCTTAGGAAATATCATAGGATACATTTTTCTCCATAAATACTAGTTGACATATCCTGGTGAACCCAATAATGTCCCTATTTTCTATACGGATGCCTCTTTATGTATCTTGTTTCATCGGGGCAAAGAACACGCTGGTCCAAATTTTGATGAAGAAGAGGAGTCTGTTATAGCTGGAGGACATGCTCTACTAAGATGACCAGCACCTGCCTATCATCAAGATGATAATATTCAATGACTCGATCAACTATAAATTTAGCTTGACTCTCATATCCAGGAATAACACCAACATCATGAGGAGGATATGCGATGGTTTAGGAAATAATTTTTCTCAATCAATCATCAGTTTGCGTCCATCCATCACTTTTTTTAACCACCTCCACCACCAACTGATCTGGATCCTTCTTTTGATTAAGTCATAATTGGATGTGTTTTATGCACTTTTTTCTTTGGTACTCCTCTTTTTAGTGATGTCAAAAGGGGGAAAAGTTTGTTTATCCTTAGTTAGTATGTTTTCCTATTACATATCATGTTTTCTGCTTTAATTTCTAACTTAAATTAAAATGCATATATATATATATATATATATATATATATATATATAAAATCTTGCCTATCAACAAAATTATTTGACATCACCAAAAAGGGGGAGATTATTGCAGTTTATGACCCTAGTTTGAGATTTTGATGATTACAAAAAAAATTGATTAAATTATCTTATTCTTCATTAAATATTTTGAATATTACTCTTGTGTGTGAGTACTGACATTTTAGGGAGATCTCACACTGCTTAAAACAATAGAAGACTCGAGATTGGGAAGAATAGGATGTGAAGGAGTCTATAATTTTGTATTTTTTTTATTTCTTTGTTTCTTGAGTATGGCCACAAAAATGTATATAAACTAAGTAACCATGCACACACATAGGGGGAGAGTTTTTTTTATATTAAAAAAATTATTTTTTATGTATATCATACACTACAATTTTAAATCATAATGTACGATACACTACAGCTCAACAGCTATATTCTATGAACTAATCATACTATAAATGATCATACTGTACGAATCATTTTCAACCCAAAACCTTAGCCATCAGATTAACTTACGCAAGTTTTTAATATTTGAATTTTGAACTAATCGTATTGTATGATCCAATCATACTGTATAAATATTTAAATACTTTCTAAAATTAACCCCAGTGATTAGTCAGTTAAATCAATGCTTAATTAATGATTGGTGATTATACTATACGACTTGGTTTATGCTGTACGATGAACCAAGGCTATTTTTGGTCATCCCAAAGATCGTACCAAATGAAACTTTTATTTTTGAAATAATCATACTGTATGATGAATACATCATATCGAATGACCTAAATATTTTAACTAATCGTATCGTTCGAGTTGAATTAAACTAGATGATGAATAGAGACAAATTTTGGTCATCCCAACATTTGTCCTGTATGAATATATAATATATCATACTGGACAATATTTGTATCGTATAATATGATGTATTGGATAATTGTTGACTATTCATACTCCTTTGTACTAGGATGAAAGCTATTTTGAACTGACCATACTGTATAAATAGAAATGACTAAAGTGAAAATTTTAGGGTTTCTTGAAGCCTGATATTTATGTAATGCTTTTGTCTTTTGAAAGAGAGAGAGGAACATGACAAAGGAAGGGAACTCTTGAGAGGGAGCTTCTTGAAGGGATTTAGGGCTTGTGAGAGGAAGGAGAAGGTGAGTTCATGAGGGAAAAGGAGTGTGAGGGGATCACACGATTACTTCCAGCCTACTATATGCTTGCTCCTTCTATAGCCTTGGTAAGTCTTGTGGGAGCTCCCTAGTGGGAGAGCCTTCAAGGTCAATCCTTTGCCTTATCCAAGAGGGGGAAAAATGAGAAGTTCTGTTGCGGTCATCGGGAGGGTGACATAGCATCCGTCACTCCATTACATCAGGGAAGGCGAAAGTGAGTTTGTGTAAAAGCTTCTCTGCCTTACTGTGGGGGCAGAAAGAGAATTACTTTTGAGTAGTGCAATTCCTGTAGTAGAGGACTCTGGGGAGTGGACGTAGATCAAGTGACCAAACTATTATAAAAATTCTAGTGTGCTTTTTATAATTATCACATTTTATTTTTTTTATTTAGCATTGCTATATCTGCTTGGTGAGTATTTGATTATAGTACTTCGTTGTGCGATTTAAAATTTCATCACCACTGTTGCAATCATCTTTTAATCACTAGCTTCCGCTTCTAATTAGTTAAGTTATTTTTGAAATTCACAAAAACGGTAGAACTCCTGTTTAGGCTTTGATCTTTATTTCAAAAAATGCCAATTCACCCCCCATTTTGGTGCATCTCGTACTTTCAAACATGAATGCATAAAACTTGAACTAAATATTAAGAGGATCAACTTGAACGAACAACATGAAAATAAATTGAACTAAATTACAAGAAATGGAATACCAACTCCTAGAATACACAATCAAGATCAGAATGAAAATGTCAAATAACAACTTAATGCATTCAAACAAATACAAGCAAATAAATAAGGGACTCATGGCGGAAGATCTTCAAATATAAATGACATGCAATTAAGCATGTTGGTTCCTTACATACATTGAAAACAAATGAGAGTGATCAAACATAGAAATCATGATGAACAAGAATTTAATCATCATTTGTTTGCAAGTAATCATCAATAAAAAGTAAAGACATGTGATATACTTTCAAGCATTGATCAAAAGAAACCAAAGAGAATGCAATAATACAAGTGCAGATGATTGTACAAATTTCCCAACAAATAAATAATGTGAAACTCATAGTACTCAAGTCAATCGATCTATGAGTAAGGAAAAGGAATCTATAATACAAGCATTCATCCTGAAGGTGAAGATCAAGGACTTGTAATAGCATTAACCATCATCCTACAAATTTATGCAAGGAGACCATGATGAATGCAATGAACTCCTATAACAATCCCTATAAGGTCAAATATATTGTATTTGCAAACAACAATGACAAGTTGCAGTATGCATATATGTCTCCCACATGTACTAATGAAATCCCTAACATAAGCAACAATGCCTATAGATTGAGATGGCAACACTGAAAATTGATAGTGGAAGACTCTTCCTTGCAAACAAGTACAATTAATGATCACATGAGATTGTCGAAAGGTGGATATGATGCAGAAACAATGGCTCTTCTACAAACACATCCAGAAGATTATAGTGAATACAACTGGACCCTGTAAATAAGCACGAGCCATTTGTGGATAACAATAGTGGATTTTGAGCAAATTCAAACTAAACTTCCTAGTGTTTCAAAGTTTCTTCTTTGCCTTTTATCTGAGAGAAAACATTTCTGACATATATGGGCCTTGTAAGTACAAATGATCTTCAATGTTTGGCATTACGACACAATATATCATGCACACATATAGTGTTACGATACCTCCTCTGCCAACATTGTTCAACCAAGGAATATAAGTATCTATTGATTTTTTGGATAGAATTCTCCCATGAGAAGGATACCTCCTGTAAGAATAGAGGAGATGTTTGAATGAACTTGAACTAAACTTCCTGGTGTTCTAAAATTTCTTCCTTGGTCTTATATTTGGGAAGAAAATAGTTTTGACATCCATAAACACTTAGAATGACAAATGCGCCCAGATACCTCTATTCATTTTGAAGATCAATTGTTTGATTATAGATGTTATATCTTGTAGAGGTCTACTACACCGTTGATCTTGAAAAGAGTTCTTTTCAAGGTAGCAATTATTAACTTTAAGATATAGGGCATCAGTAAGGACACAATCATCCAACATTGAAATTATTGATTCTTTATTTAAGCCAAACAATAAAAAATGATGATGATGGCATAATCAAAGAGTTGCCTACTAATTCCTATACAAGATCCAGGAAGAGAAAGTCGGATCAAATCATTATAAAGTGAATGAATCTCAGTTTAACCATGTTCTGAACATTGAGTTGGATAAGCAAAGTGAATTAAAATGATTTGAGATCTGTTAAGACATGTAAGCTTCTTAATGAAAGATTGTTGTGTATCCAACACACCATCCATGAGCAAATATAGAAGGACTACGATGAATATAGGTTCCTATAAGCTATTGTAGGAGACCTATAGTACATCTGCCAAATATCCAAAAATATTCCCACACATGCACAATAATTTATATATACATAGGTATATAAAAGGAGTAAGTGCAATCACAAAACCTACATGGCCCCAACGAGCATGTTATTGATACATACGTAATGCCTAGGGATGCTGCACGGGTCAAATGGTGAGTCTAAGTCCAAATCTGATCCTCCTATATGGGTAGATAGGAGTCGACATGATTCAACCGGCCATGAGGACCGTCAGGATATTAATTTTATACATTTATATTAGACCTTCAAAATCTTCAATAAGTAAAACTCACCAAAAAAGGTCCGAAGCCTATAAGACCCAATCCCTTATTAGCAGTTGATAGGGTCGACAAGATTTAGTTAATGGAAATGATCCCAAACACCCTGATGATGGCCATGTTTAATGTAAATCTCGACTAGAGGGGTTAACTCCAACATTTCAAAATGCTCTTGAACATAGATATTTTTAAGTGATCTTGAAGTCACCACGATGATGGTCATGTTCAATACAGATCTCAACAAGAGGAGTTAATTTTAGATATTTCAAAATGCCCTTAAATTTTCTTTAAACTTCAAATATTTTCAAGTGACTTTAAAGTCACCATGATGATGGCCGTATTGAATAAGTATCACAACTGAAGGGGTTCACAAATATTTTTAATTCCCACTCAAATGCCCAAAAATCCAAAATCATAAAGATTATCTAAACTTAGAATATTTAAAATTAAAATAATCCATCCAACCACTTAAAGAAAAATTCATCCACCTTTCGCAATAGTTTGCTAGGATGGACAATCTGAAGTTTTACTTCAGCTCATATAGAGCTAATGCCTAGGAAAAAACATCACTATAATCCATTCTCAAATAATTTCCTGGCAATAAGGATGTGGTACGTGTCCTCTGACCAGTAGTTTTGCAGCCAAATGAAATCATATAATAAATTTTTATGACGAGTCCCTCTGAACTGAATGGGTTTTCTGCCAAATAGCACCACAAAATACCGGTTATGGATAGATCTAGTTTGTTTCTTAGTAGCATAAAATCCTTAAGATATGAATCAATAGGATATGATCGATAGGGCACAAATCCCTCTGTTAGCTAAGATGGATTCAAATTTGTCCCCTTAAACAAACATTCACCCAATATCTATAAGGTACCCTTAGACGAAGCAACCCATGGCTACCATTAAGGATACTTCTGTCAGGTTGGGTCGACTACCTCCTCTGACTAAGTAGACCAAGGACCACGATGGCCTGGGATGACGGAACCACGGGATCTTGATCGAGTCCATCATATATTCTCCCACCATCTGCTTTAAGTGCAACATGGTAAAATTTTCAATTTTAAATATCAAATTTCTACCTAAGCCCATGCTGCTACTATATGCCAGATAACACGTATCTTGATGTATCTGATTGACAACTAGCCTTAATTGAAAGTTCTCTCTTGTTATCGAGAGGGGTAATTAACTATAGGGGCTTGCACCTATAGGAAACTAGAACTCAGATCATAAAGTCCTCATAAAATAAGGGTGAAATATCGAGGTAGTGTCTTATCTACAAAATCATATGCCTTTCTAAACTATACCCTAGAACTTAATTAGTTAAAACTCCCCCGAAGAAAAGAAAAGTACAACAGACAGAGGCCGGTGCCAAATTTTTAGAGCCCACAAAAAAAAGAATTTCATAAAATAAATAGCACAAAAACAACCAACAACTCAATGTAATAAAGGAAACATCATCAATAGGAGAACTCTCATGGGGAGTTTTTGTTAATATAGAATAAACTTACTCTATGCACAAAAAAGACAAATAAGATAAGTGTTAACTGTATTGCAACTAAAGGATTTGGATTCTAGAGTTTGCACATCCAGCATACCATCATTACAAGCTAAAGTCCTTTGTTTAAAAAAAATCTAATTCAAGAATTATAATTAGATAGGGAAACTAAACCTTTTCAGACTACTAGCATAAAATACATCAAATATATTATTACTATAAAAGTGATGAATAAAGAATCAAGATTTTCCATAATCAAGTATTAAACATATTATGAAATATAGGGATTTTCTAAGACTTAAAGATTTACTATAAAGAGAAGCTATTTTAAATTGGGCTTATTTTGAGCATCTTTTATTAGTTTTATGAGTACATTATGCATATTGTATTTTTGATATACTTATTGCATCTTTTACTTTTGGCGTCATTGCGTATCTTTTGATTTTGGGCTAATTTTATGCCTCTGAATTTTTACAAATTGCTTCCTTTCTAAATCTTTAAGAATCTTAGCTGTAAGATTATCTTAGAGATTGAAGAGAAGAAATACTCACTATCTTATGTAGGGAGGAATAATCTACAAGGCAAAATCGAGTTCTCTAATAAGAATAAAAACCTGATGTAGTGAAATAATGAATTTCATTCGCCAAGTTATGGAAAATACCCAAGATATCAAAACATTTAGCAAAATGAATAAGTTTTCATTTCAACCATCTTAATTCCAATTTGATTCAGATTTTTAACTAAATAGAAGGGATTTTATGCAAAGGAAATAAGATGGGATATGAAAATTCATAAAATTCATTTATCCTTTGAGTTTGAACACTACCAACAGTTACTTATTTAAACTTTTAAGTCATAATAGAAGTATGTTTATTTCAAATAATAAATAGCATGGAAGAGAGTTCATTCATACAGTTTGATTCAAGCCGTACAGCACAAGTTTAATGGTATAGTATGAGTTAAATCATACAGTACGATTTTAGTCATCTAGTATGAATTAATTCGTACAGTACGATTAACAAAAACATCAACTTACTAGACTGAAAATTTTTTCAAGCAAAGAGCACATAAAACTTAACATTAAAAGAGTTATAAGAACCACTTCAATTTTTTTTAAGAGATGCATTGAAATAAAAAATAAGAATTAAAAAAAAACTCTTAATAAGGATTGAAAGGAAATTTCATTACAAAAACTAGTTGAAAATATACAAACATAGAAAAATAAAAATACATCGCAATAAAAATTAAATAAAACTAGTATAGAGATGGATCCTAATCAGAAGGTGGAGGTGGAGGTGGTTAGAAGAAATGGCTAAAACTATCATACTGCTACTGGATGGTGGTGAACTAGTGTTGAATATTTCCAAATTGCTCCCTGAACCAACCCATATCACTATCATGTTTGATTTATTATTGATCCAAGCAACTATCAAGTCTATCAACTCTCTGAATCAACTCCTCATATTGTTAGTGGTGAGGAGGTGGTGCAAGATCAGCTGCAGGGGAAACTTCTCCTTCTTCATCAAAGAGAGGATCTTTAGGCTCCTAATCCCAATGAAAAAGCATCCGAAAAGAGGCATCTAAAAAGAAGGTGGGAGTGTGATCAGGAGGAGCAGGATATATGATATTATTCTTTCTTTTCACGATATATCCAATCACATGTCCTAACGCGATGTTCTTCTTTCTCGTAGTGGCTGGGAGTCGAATGGAAGTGAGGTTTTGGATGTAATCAATTAGCATTTGAACTTCATCCATTTGGGTATTTGACATGATGAAATAGGTGATAATTGATAGCAAGGGAGTCATATTTATCCAGCCTCTAACTTTAGGTATGATTGAACTTCTCAGAACGTACCGGATAACCCTGGCACATTGGTTAAGGGTCTGAACTAAAGGTTGGTGGTAATTGAGGGAAGTATTTCTTAACTAAAGGTTCACAGCACTCCAGTCAAAATTAGATCTAGAGGCCATGACAAGGGGTCTATTTCCTTGGATGTTTAGATGAAGGTGAATTCCTATATCCTCCTTTGTGATTTCTACATTTTAATAACACACTTGGGAAGACATAACCGTAGCATCCCCACTAATCCTAAGGTTTACGAGAAATTCATAAAGGATTTCTGAATAGAAGGGATAGGCCAAAGTTAGAAGAAATTGAAGTGCAGTAGTGTTGAAGAGATTCATTACTTGGAAGCTAAGGGTCTGCTGATTAAGAAGCCTGGAAGGCATGATCTTTGCTTCTTTGTATTTTATGTAGACAACTTCAATGAAGCTATCAGAAAATAATCGTCTGTAATGTTCTAAGAAGACAAAGCCCCCTGGGTTTTTCAACTGTATTTTCCACTAGCCATTGCAAAGATTAGAATGCAAGAAGGCAAGATTTGAAGATTAGTCTGAAAAAAATGCGATTGGCTGCTTAAATAGAAGTTAAATGGATTGTGCCGGTTAATCATGGGATCATACGGGACAATTGAGTGCAATCAATTTGGCCAAACGAGTAGTCAAAAATATGTGTATGATCGTATATGCGATCAAACTTCATACGAGATAATTAGAGAGATCGATCTCGTCCTGAAGAGACAACATGTATGACCTTTGACAAAAAATTTCATACATTACGAATGGGTTTTTGTACATTACGATAAATAATAAATGTTGTACAAACTTAAATTAATCATCTAGATTTCCACGTGTATCGTACATTACGAATTTTGTTCGTACCATATGATTATAAATCATTGATGCAATCTGGACCACCCATTGAGCCAATGGTTAAGATGAAAGTGGTGCTGTGCAGATCATATAATATGATTGTAATTCATATACTACGATATCAGATGAAATTTTCAATTTTGCAAGACAAGATAGTGAAGTGGATTGTGTTGTGATCAGGACACAAACATATAATAAAAGAATAAATAGAAGAACAAAACTAAAACAAAAAAAATAAGTTAAGGACTAAACAAACAAAACAAAATCAAGAAAATTACATGACAACACAAACATAAAAACTAAAAAAAAATGTAAACAGAAACAAGCATAATAAAAATAAACAAAACATATATGTTGAGAAGCTCATGAATGGTTGATTTCAAGTGATAGGATATAAATATCGAGCCTAAAAACCACATGCTCCTACTAAGTCTTTTATGAGAGCCTTTAAATCCATAGATCATGGAAGTAAATATTTTTGGGAGCCCAAGTGAGTTTGGGTCCCTTCTTGAATTTCGATAAATCATCAAAATATATGTCATGCTATATTTGATGGAGCTTTGGTCTCCACACCAAGTGTGTTCTACAATGAATAGTGCAAGTGTGGCTAATGTGTCCTAACATGCCACATTTTTTTTTAGCAGGGGTGCGCCATGCTCACGAAATAGTGCAATGCATGAGCGATGCCTAAGAGGCCCAATAGCAAGCTACTAAGATGAGCTCTTCCCCAACAAAATTAATTTAATTAATATCATAGTGGACCGATGGCCCACATATCATATATTAAACTGATAAGATTAATATATACTACAATTGATCTTAGCCAAAAGGGTTAACTAACCTATGATATTTATGATTCCTATTTCTAGGTTTATGAGATGCATGACATGGTGACTGCTTACAAACAGATATATTTTGAAAAGCCTTTACTTTTTCTTAAAACATTTTATTAGCACTTTCAAGAGCCTTAAAGCAATGATGTCTTTGAGTCTTAAAGCATTGATTTTTATAGAATGTGTTACAAAGAGGGATAGATCTATAATTAATATATATATATATATATATAAAGAGAGAGAGAGAGATCAATCTAGTGAACCATCCAATAGAAACGATTTTGACCAAATGAATAAAAGAAACTCATAGATGACAACAATCACAACTTCATAAAATTAAGAGTAAATGTTCAACAATCACTATTGGATGATTGTTGAGAACTACATAAAGATTAGAGAAAGGTCAAGGTAGTGGTTAAGATATAATGATAGGATGATTGACACTCCCTTTTTTATGTAAGTTTATTCAAGAGTTAGGCACTTTTTTTTTTTCAACTTGCCCAATTTTTTCTATGCCTACTTCAAAGCCTGAAGCTATTTTCCACAAAATGATCTGGTGCCCAATAGGGAGAACCTAATAACTAGTAAAACATGTTAACCTTGAGGAAATTAAAAATAAATAAATGTACCTAATACATTTCCATGTCATCTTAATGGTTTCGTCCACGTTTCCCATATCAAAACTTGCACAACATTGCCTAACTTGTTCTATATGATAGGACAAGACAGATAACAACATATGTACGATATCTTTCATGCTTTTGTAGCCATTAATTTTTTAAGATTTTATTTGTTTTATCAAAATTTTAAATACAATCAAACTGATAATAAATATATCAATTTTCAAAATTCAGTCAATTGATAAAAATAGTTTATCCAAAATCTACAAATATCTTTTTTTAATGTATAAATTCAATATAAAGTACTAAAAAAACAACATAAAGCATTTATCTCAATACATGAAGTCAGCTATATAAATCATTTTTCTCAATTTATTATGTTAAGAATTAAATTCTCATTTAAATCTAATAAAAATATCATTTCTAAAATTTTCCAATAGTCTTTTCTTAGATCTGCCTCTACAAATCTAATACATCTATTCTTCTAACTTGGTTATCGGAAGGTCGACATTATATGTGACCAAACCATCGATTTTAAGCCTACTGAAACAAAAATCTTTAGACTCTAAATTAACCTTCATAATTTAAGTTACTTTCAACTACCTATGGAGTCTTATCAACAAGAAGAATATCATCAACCAAAAAAAATATACACACTACATCATCTTACAAATATCTAGTAATAATATCTCTCACATAGTAAGCCTGAAGAATTACATTATTATAATAAGTCCAAAAAAAAACAAACCCTACCAAATGGTTTGAATAACATAACCAACTAACCATATTTATTTTTATTCATTAAAATGTTAAATGCCTAAGGCCCTAAGCACAATATTCAAAGATTCATATCCTTACTCAAGCCTATGACCTCTAATGGGGCTAGACTAAGGCCCAAGATGGGACAATTTAATCATTTTGCAGAAAATGAAGCATGAAAGAACCATATTTTTAAATGAAATTTAAAACACATGAATGAGAATCTAATCATCGAAATAAAAAAAAGTATTGAATAATTGAAATTTTATCAATGACATAACACCAACGTTTTCATAATCGGATCGGACCGGCCGGTTCAACCGGTTGAACCGCGAACCGATCGGCCGGCCGGTTACGGTTCAAATCAGAACCGGGAAATTCAAAAACCGCTGTTCGACCGCTCGAACCGGCGGTTCGACCGCCAAACCGGCGAACCGGTCCCAGTTTCGAAAAACCGACCGGTTCAGCAGCCGCGCCATTTTAGCGGAGGAACGAAGATCGAATGGCTGAGATGCGCTTCTTTATGCAAAAAAATCAAACCCTATTTCATTTCTCTTGTTTCGACTGCTCGGGTTCTTCATTTCTTCTCTTCCCGACGCTCCTTCTTCACTGTGTCTTGTCGCAAACTCGCAAAGGCAGAAGCCGTCGTCACCGAAGAGGGAGAGCTCGTTCGTGAAGACAGAGGGCAAACAAGCCTTCTATACTGGTTTGTAACTTTGTATCCTTTGTTTCTAATTTAAAAAAAAAAAAAAAAAAAAAAAAAAAAACTCAAAATCACATACATGAATCAATGGCTGTTTTCTTTTTTCATGTATGTTTTTAACTTGATTTTCCTATTCTAAAATGTAATTTCTTTTTCGAATTTCAGTTTGCTAGGCGTATGCTCTTCGGCTTGGAAATCAAACCGAAAACCTGCGGCATTTCTTCTGCTCACTAAGTGACGGTTAGTTCAAATTTTAGTTTACTGTTTGGGTCATTTTCGGATTTTCCTGTCTTAGGGTACTTTTAATGCATGCTATGATATTAGAAAAATGTGTTTTGACCTTCACACAGTGGCTTAAGTCTTTAGAAATTTTCATGGCTTAAGATTTTCCTGTCTTAGGCTTAAGTTTTCAATTTGCTGGGCGTATGCTTCTGAGAAGATGAAGCCCCTAGGTTTGTCGACTGCATTTTCCACCAGCCATTGCAAATATTAGAATGCAAGAAGACAAGATTTGAAGATTAGTGTGAAAATTTGAATAAGATTGGCTGTTTAAATAGAAGTTAAATGGATCGTTCCGGTTAATCATGGGATCATATGGGATGATTGAGTGCAATCAATTTGGCCAGACAAGTTGTCAAAAATATATGTATGATCGCATAGTACGATCAGAGTTCATACGGGATAATTAGAGACATGGATCTCATCCCGAGGAGATAGCCTGTATGACCTTTGACAAAAAAATTCATACAGTACGAATGGGTTTTTGTACAGTACGATCAATAATAAATGTTGTACAAACTAAAATTAATCATCTAGATTGCTACGTGTATCGTACATTACGAATTTTGTTCGTACCATATGATTGTAAATCATTGATGCAATCTGGACCATCCATTGAGCCAATGGTTAAGAAGAAAGTGGTGCTGTGCATATTGTATAATATGATTGTAGTTCATATAGTACGATATCAGATGAAATTTTCAATTTTGCAAGATAAGATAGTGAAGTGGATTATGTTGTGATCAGGACACAAACATTCAATAAAAGACTAAATACAAGAACAAAACTAAAACAAAAAATAAGTTAAGGACTAAACAAACAAAATAAAATCAAAAAAATTACATGACAACACAAACACAGAAACTAAAAAAATGTAAACAGAAACAAGCACAACAAAAATAAACAAAACATATATGTTGAGAAGCTCATGAATGGTTGATATCAAGTGATAGGATATAAATATTTAGCCTAAAAACCACATGCTCCCACTGAGTTTTTTTATGAGAGCCTTGAAATCCAAAGATTATAGAAGAATATTTTTGGGAGCCCAAATGAGTTTGGGTCCCTTCTTGAATTTCAATAAATCATCAAAATTTATGTCATGCTGTATTTGATGCAGCTTTGATCTCCACACTAAGTGTGTTCTATAATGAATAGTGCAAGGTAGCTAATGTATCCTAACATGCTACATTTTTTTTAGCAGGGGTGCACAGGCTCATGAAATAGTGCAATGCATGAGCGATGCCTAAGAACCCCTGTAGCAAGCCACTATGATGAGCTCTTCCCAAACAAAATTAATTTAATATCATAGTGGACCGATGGCCCACATATCAGATATTAAACTGATAAGATTAATATATACTACAATTGATCTTAGCCAAAAGGGTTAACTAACCTATGATATTTATGATTCCTATTTCTAGGTTTATGAGATGCATGACATGGTGAGTGCTTACAAACAGGTATATTTTGAAAAGCCTTTACTTTTTCTTAAAACATTTTATTAGCACTTTCAAGAGCCTTAAAGCAATGATGGTTTTGAGTCTTAAAGAATCGATTTTATAGAATGTGTTACAAAGAGGGATAGATCTATAATTAAAGATGTTGCTGGTATTTTGGCTCCATTGCTTAGCATATAGTATGTATGTGTATATATATATATACACATTTTTGGATAGATCAATACACATTTCTGGATAGATCTATAATTCCAAAAAGGGTCGCTGCAGCGAAAATTAGGAAAAGCAGTCCACCAATGTAGCCAACCTAATTCATAACAGATTTCTTCGGTTAATTAATATATATATATATATATATATTGAAAAAACAAATGGAAGTCCAATTACAGATTTAGGGTTTGTATGTTTCTACCAATTTTTCTGAAATGTAGTTGGCCAGAAAAGCTCCACCTAATATGGCAAAAGATGTTGCTATCAGGTGCCCGGCGATTGCTCCACAGGCAACACCCCAAGGAGACTACAGTGAATATTAAAATTTCAAGATCATATTTTTTAGATAATAGCACAGAAAAATGACCAAAATTACAAACAGATGAATTAACAGGGGCGGATCCAACCTTACTTTTCCGGGGGTAAACTTATAAGTAAAAGTGTAGAGTTTTTTTTTAAATAAATATCCTTGCAACAAAAATTTGTTCCAAGGACGCTGCCTCTCGACCCCTATTTGTTCATCGTTGTATTCTTCGCAGATATGTCAAGGATCCAAGGGGGCAGCGCCCTCTGATGGGTTCGACTTGCAGGGGTTTCCGGGGGAGCTACAAATTTTGGTTGTAAGAATATTTTTGGATTCGCTTTACTATTTCTCTTTGTATTTGATTCGTCTTTCCCTAACAATAACATCTCAACACAATGTGTTTAATTATGTGGGGGCAATTGCCTAAAGACCATAGTATTTTAAAATTTTTAGGAGGGCAATTGCCTAAAAACCTTTGTAATAAAGACTAAAAAATACATGGAGGGACAAATTAAATAAAGATTCATATAATAAAGAATTTTTTTTTACTTTTACGGGGGGAATTTTTTTTTTCTTTTTGGGGGGGGGGGGGGGCGCGGGCAATGAGCTTAAGGTGGATTCGCCCATGGATACATAACTCTATATACCTGTGCAGCTCCCAAGGCAATAGTAGCCAGCATTGAGCGATCACCCCATTCCTACAAAAAGATATAATATGCTTCTTATATTTAGTTAATAAACATAAGTTAATAAGAAATAGCTCAAGTGACATTCCCATTAGACTTTATAGAGAAGGCGATGGTTTAATACTCCAAAAAGAGAAAATAACATCTACAAACTGACCAGCTTCAAGTGAGAATTTTATCCTATCTTCGATTGTATTAGAGATTCACCAATAATGCTATTTGGAAGTGTGATATTCCAATGTAGCACTTAAATAAGCTGCTATTGATATGATATAAAACTAGGCAAGTTATGACTTACCGCAAAGAAAACAAGGCTGAAAGACTTCCAAATGATCTCAAGAGGACTTCTGAGATTTTTAGATGCCTGAAAAAAAAAAATCAAATAGGCCAGTTTACTACTATATTATTACAACCAACAAAAACATGCAGTGCTCAGAATTTTTGAAATTATGATATTGTATGGGAGTAATGCTAAACTAAGCTTTCTTTTTCTTTGTCTAGATCTATCTCTTAATGCTATCGAATCAAGATTTTTTTTGGGTGTAAGTTGGGAAATATAACATTCTTCATTGTATAATGCCACTATATAGATGAACAAAAATGCAAAAAACAATCACTAATCAGATATCTGCTCGGCATCATCATTTAAATAACTCATTTGATGTGACTGATTCTAGGAAAAAAATCATACACTGGGAAGCAAATGGGTTTAAATCTGAATTCGCAAGGAAAATCATCAATGTATCCCATTAAATGAGGGGCATTAATGATATGCTAGAATACAAAATTTGCAGCATTAAACCATTGAATTGATGAGAAATGATTAAAATAATTGAAAAGAATCATGTGTTTGTTATGTTAAATACTCCTGTATAGATGCATGACCATAAATATGTTTAAAATTGTTTCATGGAGTTATAAAGACACTTGGTTGGATCCATCCAAATGAAATGCCCTCTTATTGCAACCTAAAAAAAAAACCTTATGAAATATAAATTAAGCACAAAAAAACGTTACATTAGGAAGTTGATATTCAAACCCCGGAGTTGTAGTTACTTTGCCTCAAGTGTATTCTGGAAGTTGGTTCAAGTCATGGAAATAGCCTCTATAAATATATAGGTGAAGCTACATTCAACCACCCCTCTCCGGATCTTGCACTTGTGAGAACTCTATGCATTGCGTATGCCCCCATTGGCATACAAACAAAATTACAAAATAATGCAAAAACATTTTTTGATTTTCCTAAGCCAGAATCAATTGGTATGGTCTTTAAAAAATGATAAAAGCCCGCCGGACAGACAAAAAAGTTCAAAAGCCATTGAACGAAGTCGCTCCGGTCGAAATGGTTTGGATGCAGATGAGGATGAGGCGGTGGAGAAAAGTTCCAAGATTCAACCGCACTCCTGGTCAGATCTGGTCCAGATAAAAAAAAAAAAAAAAAAAAAACAAGCAAAAAAAAAAAAAAAAAAAAAAAAAAGACAAGCTCAACACAATCAAGCCAATCACTATTCATCTCCCCTAACATGGGAAGATCAAAATCAATCCTGGCTTCTCCCATAGCTCCCTCACAACGCCAGATTAGTCTACATCTTCATCCATGAAATCGCACTTGGTTTCCACATCCACATAGGACATCCTTCTTGCATATGTCCGGCAACTCTTGTCAACCACAACTTATTAATTATCTATGCATCCCGAGTTCCTCTGAATCTATAAATATCCTCATAAAAAAACTCAATAGGCTACAAGAAGATGATGAGATGCCGCTGAATTCTCTACACTCCAGTCAAGCACCAACGAGCCCTTTGGTTAACCTCTGCGTAGAGCTTCCTTGTCGTGAATATTCTCCTTCAATGTCATTGACCTGCTTTTAATCAACACTTCTTAAAGATATTTTATTTTCATCAATCAAGGAGTTACCTTGAGGGATTTATCAGCTTTGTCAATGCCAGGGACCCTTCTTTATAGCTGCAAATTGTTTGATTGGTTGTTATGCCCATTCATGGCTCGAGACAGGCCAGGACAAAACCTCAAACAACATTTGTTGGGCCTTACAACTCTTAGTCAATAATCATCTCTCAACTCAGTAAAAAGTGAACCTTGCTCATAAAATTAAATTGATTGCATCATCTCTCTATCCCACACCAAGTGACTTGATTAACATCTGCTCAGAGGTTCCATATCAGCAAGATTATCACGCGGTTGACATGTGATGAGTCCAGACAAAGCCACATGACTTTTAGATCTAGGCATACATATTTCTAATTAATATTTGTAATTATTAACTCTTCATAATAGATTTCAAAATTGCAGAAAGACCTAGGGGATTTTTACAATAAAGAAAAAGATTTTTTTAAATGCAAAAAGTACTTAAAACCATTAAAAATCTTAAAAATTCAAATAAAAAGCATAACAATCAATTTAGGTTCCTCTAAGATCCATTTTGTATTTCACCTTATTTTTTTAGAATTCTAAAAATAATTTATGGAATTCCTCATAAATTGAGGCAGTAAATTGCGGGTCTCCTACATTTCGCTTGCAAGTAAGCTGCTAGGTACATGCTCGGTACCGACTCAGTACCGCTCGGTACCGAGCGGTACATGCTCGGTACTGAGCGGTACATGCTCGATACCGCTCGATATCTTTCCATACAAACAACTTACAAACTTTAAAAACAACCAGAATTTCAAAATTACTCTTACAATAAAATTTTGTTCTGGGGGAAGCGCCCCCTTGGATCCCCGGCAGATCGGTATATTGTTGTATTCATGTTGTCTTATTATTGGTAGTACAAATAATTGTTAAAATCTATCCTATTATTTTATTTTTAAGTGAGTTTATTTTAAATATTCTTTTTCAGTAATATATTAATATTATCTTAGAACAAATCATCAAATTTACAATTGACATAATAGTTTGTCATTTTTTGTCATTATTCATAATTTTAAATTACTTTATTTTTATCATTTGAGGCTTACGCCTCGATCAGCCTCGATGCTTACGCCTCGATCAGCCTCGAGGCTTACGCCTCGATCAGCTAGCCAAAACACCTCGACTCCCGATTTCGCCTTTTAAAACGTTGATAGAAACACATGTACTTAGGATTGTCCCCGTCACGCTAAAAATAACATGTACAGGGCCTACCCGAATGGCCGCAAGCATCGCACCGGGCTTCCTCCCACCATGCTAAGAAAAGCGTGTATAGGTGGTCCCCCAGCGCGCCATGAGATCCAAAAGTGGGATTTGAAGATTTTGGATTTAGGAATCATTTATACTTTGCAAGGGGGTCGACAGTGGTAATGTCGAGGCCGGGGGCATGAGGATCGAGAAAAACTTCTCTTTTCCCTCTTTTCTTTTTCCCTTTTTTTGAGGAAGCATTCGATACAGTAAGAAGTTGGATCCAACGGGCTGAAGATATCAGCGGAACTGTAGTGAAACCACAGAATTCAATATAGCATCCTTTGGATGAGAGATTCGGTGATAGCGGCTATAGAAAGATCGGCTGAAGGAATTTGGGATTTTCACTTAACATTGGAAGTTCTTTTCACATAGGACCTTAAGGGTTGAGTGCAGCGGCATAGTGAAAAGTGCTGAGGAAACATTTAGGCTTGCTTTGTGAATGTGATACCAAGTAAGGTAAGCAATTAGATTTCAACAGAGTTAATAAGTTTAATTACTGTAATGAAATTTTCTTATCTCTTTGAGATATTGCTTTTGACAGTTGAACTAAAGGAAAATAGAGATTTTGGGAAGTTAGAATTGAAGAAGACTAAATTATAGAAGATAGAAAAAGGTAAGAATTCTAAATTTCCCTTATCTTTTATACTAGTTCAATTTAGTATAGTTCTTATGCAAATCATAATTTACGGTAATATAGATTATATAAGCTTATGCAAAGAGGAGGCTTTGAAGTGACTTATAATAGAAGAAGAATAAGAAGTGAAGGTTTGGAAGAAGCAAACCGTCAAGAAGGTAAGTAATGCTAAATTAATGTGTAAAGAAATTTATGTATTATGATTAATTTATTTTCTTTGTTGGAATGTTTTATCCAAGCTTTTGAATATGATCTATTGTTACCTTTGTTATATCATGAAAGTTTAATTAAGATTGGTATAATCATTTAAATGGTTCTATGTAAGAATGTAAAGCTTTAGAAAATTTCCATATTAATTCTATACAAGTGATATCATGAATGATAATGAAGGTAGATGTAATTGATAATTATGAAAGAAGTTTTCTTTTAACTTTTAATCAATCATATTCTTCCTACAACAAATGTATGGTTATATGCATAATGGAAGGATTATAACCAGTGCAATAAGTGTAAACTATGAATGTATGAATTTTTAATATACAATTAAGTTAAAGATTGGCTAACCTATGATATGATGTATGTCTACAATATCAGGTGGGCAAAAGGGACCCAAATATGAACCTGTATTGTAGGTGGGGCAAAAGGGACCCCAAGAGAAAAGATACCTGCATAGCAGGTGGGGCAAAAGGGACCCCTAAGGAGGCAAAAGGGACCTCAATGAAATTCAATGGAGATAATGCCAGGTTTTCCTGGGCTCCATTGAATAAGGTTACGAAAGGATAGCCAAGTCTTTTACTAATGGAATTTGATATTCAATGGAAACTTCAATAAAGTAAAGAGTAATGCTAATAAATGTTTATGAGACTTTTACTAGTAGAAGTAAGTTTAATCATGGATGACTTTCATGTTTTGAGTTATTCTTTTGGATTATTCTTCTTATTGTATTATATTGTTAACTTAATTTGCATAGCTTACTGAGCCTCATAGCTCACCAGTTACTTATTACTGGCTGTTGTTACAGGAAAAGGAAAGGAACAAGAGGTTGCTGACTAGGATCAAGTATTACAATCAAATATGTTAGTTCTATTTATGTTTGTAAAACTAAAGTAGAGGTATGTTAAAAATTCCCTAATATGGTTGTTTGGGATTTTCTGTAGTGGCTCTGTAATTATATATTATGGATGTTTAAGACTTTTAAGTGCTTCCATTGATGTGTTCACTAAGGTTGATGAGATGTTTTAATTGATATGGAAATGATTGTTCTGAAAAATGTTATATCAGGAAAACTGATATGTTTAGTTATCTGTTACACTCTACTGTATTAGTCAGGGATACTATGGGGTGTCACAGTTCTAAACCAAACAATTATTCAAGTTTACCTTACCCTATCAGGCAAAAATTTTTCTCTTATTCAAACACTATGAGAACTTGAAAAACACCTAAAAATCACTTAGTTTTCTTTTAATACAATGATAAATCATTCCACCCCAAAAGTTGGAATGCATATTTCATTGGATCTTAGGATACTGTGAGCAACAGGCTTGCCTCAAAGCAAGTAGGGATTACTGTATGGAGTTTTTCATAAACTTCCTAAATATGAGATCTTAAAAAATCAAATAAAAGATATAAGTCACAAATAATTCAAAGTGGAACCACATATGGATAAAAATTAAATATCTGCCATTACACAATAAAATAAGACACCACTTGCACTATGCATACCACACAACCACACACATTTAGACGCATAGCCCCTAGGCATCCTAGGATTAGGATTTTTTTCTTTTCTGCGCATGTGAATGTTATATTTGGAGTAATGATTATTAGATTATATTTGTTGTGAGCACTGGCCCTTAAGTGGTTAGGATATATATATATATATATAAGTGGTCATATCCAAAATGGGTACAAATCATGATTATTTAATGTTGTTTGTTTGCAAGCACTGCTTAAAAATCCCATAGAGGGAAGGCATATAGAATAGAAACAGGTTTGGCACTCTAAGTGCCGGGCATATTTGTGATGTTTTTTTCATATAAAATTCCTTTCTAATCTCTTATGTTTTGCGGGGTTTTTTTTTTCATTTTAAATATAATTAATAAACTTATGAAGTTATTTGGACTTGTGGGGTATAGTTACACGAGTGATACACAAAAAAGATAAACCTCATAGCTGAAGCTTTGGATGGTCTAGAAGTCCAAGCTTAAAGACTCACAAGACGAGTTTGTAATTATTACTAGATTGTATAAGACAAACAACACAATTGCAATTTTTACAATATTTCCTAAATTGTAATAATTTGGACATTACTTTTTATTTGGTTAATTCATATTTATACATGTGATAGATTGTTCTCTTAGTACGCATTAGAAATGTATGTTTTTTCTTAGGTTTTTTGCTTTGAGTGGGAGTAGTTTGGAATTATTATGCAATAGCCTATTAAGATAAAATTAATTTTTGTACTAATTAACATGTAAGCAATTTAAAATCAACCATAGGTAACCAAATTTTCAAATAAAAAACTTGCAAGCTCACTCTAATAAGCCAAGTTCAAAACAAAATAATTAAGTCTCGTATAGAAAGCCCTCATATTAAGGATTAGATAACAAATAAATTTGTATTCAGTGAGTCAGCAATCACATACATACATAGTCAGGCACCTTGGCCTAAGAGCCAAGTTATAAGCACTATCTTTTAAATCAAAACAACCCTCCCTATCCTTCATATGCATTGAAACCGAATTTCATGATTTTAAAAGCATTTAGATGAGTTAGCTGGCAGCCATTTCCACATAGGATTGTAAATCCAAAGGTCAAGCTGGCTTAGTCTCAGGTGGGTGTAAGTTTGTAAGTCTAAAGATCAGTTTGACTTAGTCTCAAGTAAGGTGTTTGTGATATAGGTTCAATGTATTAATCCTCAGTAGTCCTCACTTAAATCTATGATCTGAGGCTGATGTTGACTCCAACCACCTCATAAGCTTCATTTTGGGCATTTCCTTCAATTTATGTTATTGGAATATAAGTCCTAACTTTTTAAATGAAATTGATCAACTCAAATAAAAATCTAATTTTAAAATGTAAAGTTCGATATAAAACAATTTTAGCACCTCTGAGTTTTTAAGAATCAAGTACTCCTATATTTTCCTCCTTTTGACTTCCATTTTAAAAAAATTTGACTTAAAGTTGACCATATCTCCCTTGATATTTCCAAGGACCAAATTTTCAAACAAAAATTTCTCAAAAAAAAAAAAAAAAGAAAATATTAGCTAATAGTTTAATGACTATAAAGAAATTACTAGTTTAATCAAAAGTATTCTCAAGTAACAAATGCTTAAGATGTAATTAATAATAGAGGCTTACCCCTATGAGGCATCAGTATCCTAGAATAAAATAAACTCTAGTCAACCAAATATTAAATAGGAGAAAATCTCTATTAAAAATATAATATTGTGAGTTTTCTTATTGAGTTCATAGTGAAAAAATATTTTTGCTCTTCGGGATAATATATTATTTTTAATATCGTACTCAATCACAAAATATCTCAATTCGTTGAGGATAAAACTAAAATTTCACCCACACATATAGGTATACATTTAATACTTATTCATTTATGAGTTTATTTATTAACTCATTTAAATACACTTTTGATTAATTTAGACAAGCCAAATGAAAGGCAAGTTTGATCATAGATAATTCTAAGCAAGGCAATTATAAACACATAGGTGAATGCTCAACTTGAGCTTGTGCCAAACTTGAACTTGAAGTATGACCAAGTAACATCTAATCCATGGTATGCTCAGCTTGACTCAACTACAACCCTACTAATTAATCATAAAGGCTTGTCATTGAAGTGTCAATCCCAAGAACTAAAGAACCCATAGGGTCCTTCTGGGAGAAATCTAGTAATATTAATATGCTGCATATCTTCCTCCTAAGAAAATTCAAACATTCCTTCATCAAGAACTCAACTGTGAGAGCTCCTTTTGCTCAAGCTCATATGCAAACAATGGGGAAATCATAGGGTGATCAAAGGTGGCTCTCACGCCAAATTGGGTTTCATCCAAAGTGTAAAGTGATTTGTATGGATGTTATCCACTTTCATCCTAAAGTCTTTTTAGAAAAAATCATTCCCCCAAATAATAATAATAATAATAATAAAATAAATAAATAAATAAAATTCCCTTGAAATTCATATTCCACCATTGTATACAAAACAAGAAAAAAGCCACATTCAAACAATCATGCATTACTATTTCATCGCAAGTCCATCAAAATATGATAGTGCAAGATGTACTAATAGGACTAATAGATTATGGAAATACGCTATAAGTTAATCTAGCCGTCCTAAAAGCACAATTATGAAACATCCTTAATCTGACAGGACGACATTCATGCTTCTTGGTATAATTTTTATAAATAAACTAATGAATACAAACCTCTTCTTTAACAAGCTCCACAGCTTCAACAAGCTCACCGAGTTCTGGAGCTGCTCCACGATTCTTATCCACGTTTGATGGAAGTTCCCAAGCATCTTTTATTGACTTTAAACCAAAGAATGCAAGAAGTGCTACTGCAGCATACTCTCCAATGGGTAATGCTGAAGGAAATATTCAACATTTACTAGAAATAGTTAAACAACGCATCTTTATTGATTAAATTAAATCTTTGATTATCATTCTAAGAAAAATGAAGAAAAGGCAACCTTTATCAGATCAGATGCAACCCAATTAAGTAAAAATGGTAAATTAAACAACAGCAATGTAATTCACATCTTCCTCAAAATTACATATCTGGCCAAGAGAAGAAGCATAAATATCATCATCAAGTTTTGTCCAAACTATCAAACACCGTCTTTAAGCCAATGCAGATAGATAAAATGGCTTGCCTCACCCTGTTTGTTCAATGTTATCAAAGCTATAGAAGTTGGACAATCTTGTTAGGTCAGTTCACCCAATAACTAACAGTAACATGGTCTAGTTATACCATAGGAGCTGTTAGGTAGTGGGATTTACGCAGGATTTGCATTAATCCTACCAAACAGTACATACTATTTTAAATCCTGCATAATCTTAAATCATTATAGTTTTTAAAAAAAATAAAACCTTAAATCTTAGATTTAGTAAAACCTCGCATTGGGCAAATTTTACAAATCTCAAAGCCTCAATCTTCTTTTGACGTCCCTGTCCACATCAATGTCTTCTTTAGCAAGCTCTTATCATGATTTCTTTGACATTGAGGGTTTCGAGAATTGGAGGGATGGGATTTAGGGGAGAAAGACAATGCTTTCTTATATATAAATTAACAAAAATTAAATAATAAATACAACAAACTACATCAAGCCTTTATCTGATGTACACAAAGAGGGGGTCAACACTAGTTCAAAATAAATCAAATTTTGACTTCCCTTGAGTCTACTAGCTCAATCTATTTGAGCTGAAATTTTAGCTCATTTATGAGCTGGTCTTTAGTTCATTTATTGAACTAAGGGTTAGCTCATTATTAGCTAATATTTTAGTTCATTTATTATCTTACTTTTTATTAAATGTTATTTAGTTTTTAATGTTTCTTTTTATGGTGTCTCTTGGGTTTCCAAAAAGGGCTTTTGGAATCCCAAGATAGTTGTTTAGTCTTCTCATGTGTGGCTCCTTGAATTCCACCATGGTTTTATTGCTCTCACCCCATGAGATTCCGGCCGGCCGCTGGTTTTCCCGTGCCTGGGCTCTTTCCCGAGGCCATGGCCCCTTGGTTCCGTGTGGCTTCCTCGTCTCCCGTGGTTGCCTCTTCGGTTCCTTGACTTGGGTGTGTTTTTTCATGCAAAGCATTAGTGTTTTAATTAATTGTGTTGTTTAAAATTCCTATGGGAATTTAATGTTAGTGTCTCTTAGTATTCCTCTTTCATACCTATATATATGGGAGGATTTGTAATGTTTGAAGTTAGTTGATGAATGATAAGTTATTTTTGGAAGCTTTAACCTGTGGGTTTGCTTTGGAAATCCTGCGGGCTCTTTCCACCCTTCTTTCTCATCCCCTCCGGAAATTTCGTCTCTCCGCAAGTGCCACTCCACCTGTATCTTTCTTCCACGTACCACGTTTTTATCGGCAGAAGATTGTTTGAGAATGAATCCTAGTGATATTTTTGACTAGACATTTGGCTCTTTGTGAGCTGAAGTTATATTTGAATTTGTCCACCTCGATAAACTTTTAGCGGAGGGTGGATGAAGTTTGCTTTAAGTGTTTTGATGATTGATTTCAAATTTAAATATCTTAGAGCTTGATGATTTTTGGATTTTTTTGTGGAATTTAGATTTAGTATAAATTTTAGACATTTTGAAATATATGAGAGATTAACCCCTCCGGTTGAGATTCACATTCAACATGACCATCATCGGGGTGTGGGGTCATTTTTATTTGTAATTTGAACCTTGTCAACTCTGTCTGAATGTCGACAGAGGATCGTGTTTCGTAGGCTTTATGCCTTTGTGAGTGAATTCTATTGATTTTAAGCTTTGAAGGCCTGGTATGAATGTATTAAAACAAATACACCGGTCGCCACAATCATGTATTTGTTCGAAGGTTCGAACCCTATCGACTCCTATTGATTCGTATATAAGGATCGGGTTCGAACTTGAATTCACTTATCGACACGCGCAGCATCCCTAGGCGTCACGTGTGTATCAATAACACGCTCGCCGGGGCCCATGCGGGTCGAGATCATATTTTCCCCTTTAGTGTACCTATGTGTATACAAACTACTGTGTACGTGCGGGGGTACTTTGAAATAATTGTAGTTGTGCAGCTAACTGTCATTTGAGTGCACACAACTTTTCATTTGAGAGCTTGTACACGCCTTCTATCCGCTAGTACGAGTGTTGCAGATCCGGTGGCGGATTGTAACAACTTATGGATTGAATTGTTTGCTGCTTTGTACAGGTAGACTGTCGTGCACTAATTGCATGATATGTGCAGATAGATTATATTGCACTAACTAATCTCCTGCTTTTGGCTCGTAGGAGATTGCTGTGTTTGATTTGTGGACCGTCGCATTTACGTGTGTCTTCTAGTATTAGTAAGGACTGCCACGCATATCCACCAGATAGTCAACCTCGGTAGTAGGAGCTTTCCTATGACTTGTATAGACCTTTATACATTGACTTCCATTATTTGCATGCATTTTGTAGTACCATTTAGAGACATTGCATATTTGTTTGAAATCAAATCTCCTCTTATTTTATTGTTTGCAAAGTTGAATATAGTTGCTTGTACTTCGATGTTGATTATAGGCGAAAAGTTGAATATGCCACGGTTCTTCTATCGATGTCTTTGGTGGGTTCATCGAATCCACTATACAATCATTATATATTCTTTATGTTTCCTTCATGAATACATCGGGATGTTCGTTACAACCACCACACCCCAACCACAAGCATGATTGTTGTTGTATTTGCCACCATCTTCTTGTCACTTACAAATGAGTTGAACGTGCAGGTTCTTTGTCTCCAAAGATGGTTCATAACAAGTATAATAAGCTTCACACTCATCATTTATTTGATATTCATTCCTTATCTAGCATGAAGACTTTCATCACTTGTGGGAAACTTTAGATGTAGGCATATTGCCATATCGCTCACTTTGGTTGAAAAATTTGAATCACTTTAGTTTATCATTCATTGTTCATGAGATAACTTTCATTTGGATGGTTGAACTCTTGTTGACTTATGATTTGCATCTTTTTTTTGTTGTATCTCTTTGGAGTAGGATTGTTGTTGATGATAGGGATGCAGGAGTTTCTTAGCCCACCACGAATCTATGTTTTCATCTCAATGTTCTTTCAAATGCATTTGAAAAATTAAAGTTATCACTTGATTTTGATGTTGATTAGAAAGATCTATATCTTTAGCATTTGTGTTGGTTTGATTGGGTACTTGCTAAGTTAAAGTCTCATTCGATGTGATTCATTTTCAAGTTCAACTTTGTTGTCAAATTTGAGTCCCTTGCTGTTCAAGTCTTGTTCAAGTTTTACTTTTTGTTCAAGTCCTCAATATTTTCAAATAAAAATTCGACAGCACTCCAGCGTCGTCCCCGCGTAGGGGGCTACATCAGAGTGTGTAAGGCCTTCCCGCCTGCCAAGAAAGGCAGTCACGGTAGGTGTCGGGTGACACCGCGGCCACAGTTTCAATCCCCGCTCGCTAAAAAAAGCGGTCACAGGGTCTTTTAGCACAGGTTTAAAATATGACATTTTCCCCGCCTAAAAGCAATGACGGGTACTTAATTAAATAATTTTGCTACAAATAACAAATTTCCCCACCTGCTAAGAAAAGCAATAACGGGTACTTATATTTTCATGCATACGAATTTTCCCGCTCGCTCAGTGCGTCACGGGCACTTAAGTTTTTCCTCGCCCACTAAGAAAAACAGTCACGAGTACTTATTTCATACATAGAAATGTAAATACTAATTTTTACCTTGGGTATGCAGCAATCGAGGCGGCGACGGCGGATGACGACGACGTAGGAACCTGCGATACATAATTAAAAAAAAATTTACTTGTGCAATTTAATTAATCATATTTTTTTTTAGAAAAGAAGCCAGAGAGAGAAAGAAAAGGAAGAGAGCTCTCTTTCTAGAGAGAGAAAGAGAGGGAAAGAAAGGATTTTTTGGTTGAAGGGGTTTAGGATGTGTAGGAAATTGGGGGAGTGAGGTTAGATAGAGAAAATCTCTCTTTTTCTAATTTTTGGAGAGAGAAAGAGAGAAGGAAACTCTCTTTCTAGAGAGAGAAAGAGAGGGGAAAGATGGAATTTGAAGGGAATTTGCGTAGAGAAGGTTTAGGAGGTGCAAGGAAGTGAGAGGAGAGATTTAGAGAGAGAAAATCTCTCTCTTCTCAATTTTGGAGAGAGAAAGAGAGAGTGTGTAATTTCTCTCTCTCTAGGAAAGGAATTTGGAGGTATGGTGGAGAGGGAAGATGCTTGGGGTGGAGATGGAGCTATTCATGAAGAGATTTCACTCTCATTCTAGAGAGAGAAAATTTTCTCTCTCTAGGTTAAAGAGAAAATTTTCTCTCTCTAGGTTAGAGAGAAAGTGATGGATGATTTTTTTTTTGTTGGAATGGTGTAGGAAGTCTGTAAGAACATTTTTTGTGAAGAGATGTAGGTGAGTTAGTGAGTGGAAGTGGAGATATGAAGAATTAGGGTTAGGGTTTGGTGTATGTCTTGAGAAAGAGAGGTTGGAGGAGGAAGAAGAAGATGAAGGAGAGGAAGGAGAAGCGAGGGGAAGAGAAAAATGGAAGTAAATGAAAGGAAATATGGAGGGATGAAGAAAGAAAAAGAAAAATGGGGAAGAGGAAGAAGAGGGAAGGAAGAAGAAGAAGGGGGAGAATGGAGAATGGAGGAGGAGGAAGAAGAAGAAGAAGAAGAATGGAGGAAGGAGAAGAAGAAATGAGGAGAGATTTTTATCTTGGAGAGCTTGGAGGGAAAGGAGAGGCCGGCGGCTCCTTGGCGTGAGGAAGAGCGTGAGATGAGAGGAGGGATCGTGGATTTGGCGGTTTGGAGAGTGAGGAGGGTTATGAGGTTAAGTGGGGATATATTAGGGATTTTGGAATTTTTTTTAATTTGGAAAAAACCTTTTTTTATTTAAAAAGCTCTTTCTCTCCCTCTTTCCAAAATGTTTTAATTTTATTGAACAAAAATAAAAATAAATTTTTAATCTTGCATCGAGTTGATCGTCGCGTCGCCGCTCGCACAAGTCGTCGTCTCGATTCGCGCACCCAAATTTTAATTTTTCGCCGAGCGGCGACCCCCACCAATATGGGTGTCGATCTTAGCTGTTTCCGTTGCTCCGGACGCATCGGCGCTGTCTGTTTCGCGAACGGAGGTCATCTCGGCGATTTTGGGTTTTAGGTCGACACGCGTCGGGTGAGTTTTTGCGCGATTTCTAGCTCTTTCTTTTTTAAAACCCACCTTGCGCGGTCGACTCGACCCCGACACTAGTATGAGGGTCAACAAATGCCCCCAACAAATGTGGTTCGCGCCTAGAGCGAATCACGTTTATTGTATGCTGATTGACCCTGTGGATCTCTAGATATTTGTTCTAGATGTCACACTAGGGCTTTCATTTAGTGGATCTCCAAAAGCTTATTTGGATGTCACACTAAGATTTTCTTTCTCCATAGATTTCTTAAATGTATCAATAGATGGTTGAGATACTGATTTCTTTTGCCCTATGCTTTGTGCTGCGGACAATGATGGAGAATTTCCTGATTTATCTTTATTGACTTGTCAAGTGATTTTTGTACCTTCGGCCCTATGCTTCTTGCTTTGGAGGGCTTGTTGAAGGAGTAAATGCCGATGACCTAAACCCTTAGATTTATATTAGGTTAGTGGCGAAAAGTCATCGGTCCAGAGCTTTGTGCATAACAGACTTGTTGATGACGAATCCTCTCAGTTTAGCCTTAAGCTTTGTATGAACTTTGGGATAATTTTCTTTTCGGTCCTTTGCTTTGTGCTTTGGCGGACTTGTTGAAAAAGAATTCCTTCGATCCTCGCTTTGTGCTTTACGGATTTATTGAAGGAGTTGTAGGTTTTGGATCTTGTCTATACTATCAAAGGTAGGTAGTATCTTAATCCTTAACCATTTGAGGAGACTTTAATCTGAGTCACTTGAGTTCATCAGATCAGGAGAGCTAGAATTTGATAGCCCTTCGTCCTCTGGTTGCTGAGATGGGGGTTCCTCTACTACGGTCTTTCTTATGGCGTATTGAGTAGATGGAGCTGCCAGCGATCCGGCCACGCGTGTTGGATCCGACCTTTTACACCCATACAGGCTTCAGACTTGAGCCATGAGAAATATGCTTCCCAATGCTGATTTCACTAGAGTTGGTAGATTTAGAGTTCTCCTTTGTGGTTGAGGATTTTTGAGCCTACGCACATTTAGTAGTTGCTCGCAACACTTCTTCCCACTAAAATTTTGATTCTACGGTCAATTAGGAGAATTTGGTGGACTACGATCACTTGAACTTGTCGAGTCAAATTGGCCTTCGTTCTTCCTACAGTCCTTACTGACGGGTTGACAAAATGGGGGTTCCGCTACTAGGGCCGTTCTTATGGCGTATTGAGTAGACAGAACTGCTAGCGATCCGGCCATATTTGGGCGTGTTGGATCCGACCTTTTACACCCATTCGAACCTTAAGCTTTAGGCTGTCGAAAGACTTATCAAGCTTTTCTGACTCAGTTTGTTGGAGTGTGTAGTTACAAAAATCTCTTTCCTGACTTTTGAATCTTGGTACATTGGAGAAGACGGAGTCTTAAACTTTTTGAAGATGACCTGTATATACTTCGAAGAGAATTCATTGTATCTTCCTTAAGAGAAAATTTGCATTGATAATTTTAAATATTTATTCGGGGATCTCGGCATGCAGCGCGATGTCGACCCGAATAAATATTTAAAATGCCCCCTGCTTCAAAGGGTCATTTTAGAATAGAATAAAATTGGAATTCGAAATTTTAAATATTTATTTGGGGATCTCGTCGTATAGCACGATGTCAACCCAAATAAATATTTAAAATGCCCCTATCTCGCAGGGAGATTTCATATAAATCTTGTATTTCGAGATTTTAAATATTTATTCGGGGATTTCGGCATGCGGCACGATGTCGACCCAAATAAATATTTAAAATGCCCCCAGTCTTATGGGGGATTTTTGTGAGTTCTTTGAAATGCATTCTTGTGACACAAGAGAATTTCAAAATGTAAAGCATATACGCTAGTAAGCATGTATAAAATATACAGTGCATTAAACAAAATATTTTCTTGGGCAATTTTCGCGTAATACTTCTTTAGGTATTGACCATTAATCGGCAGCATGGGTCTCTGACCGTGCAGGTCGATAAGTTGATAGGCTCCTCCTTGGTATACCTTCTCGATGACGAAGGGGCCTTCCCAATTGGATACGAATTTGCCACCGACTTTTCGATGTGGGATGATTGGTCTTCTCAGTACCAAAACCATTTCTCCTTCTTGAAATGCTCGATGGCGCACCATCCGATCAAATGATTTCACCATCCTTGCTGGATAGATCTCCAAGTTCTGTTGGGCTTGCAGTCTAACCTCGTCGAGTGCATCAAGTTCCTCCATCCTCAGGCGAGCATTTTGCTCCTGGGTTAGATTGTGCTAAATTGCCACTCGAAGTGACGGCAGTTCAATCTCTAGTGGCAACACTGCTTCAACTCCGAGTACGAGTGAATAAGGAGTGGCTTTGGTTGGTGTCTTGTAAGTTGTACGATACACCCATAACGCTTCTGCCATCTTCGTGTGCCACTCCCTTTTATTCTTCGTAAAGATCTTCTTCAACAATTTCACCAATGTCTTGTTGAAGGCATCTGCCAAGCCATTCGCTCTTGGATTGTATATTGATGAATACCTCCAATCGATCTTGTGTCGATCAACAAACTTGTAAATTTTGGTGCTTTTGAATGCTGTGCCATTATCTGAGATTATTCGGCGTGACACACCAAATCTGTAGACAACATTATGGGTGAAAAAGTTGATCACATGCTCAGATGTGACCTCTCTGAATGGAGCCGCTTCTGCCCACTTCGAGAAGTAGTCTGTAGCTTCCAAAATAAAGCGGTGCCCGGCTGATGATGGCGGATCTATCTGCCCGATTATATCTGTGCCCAGCATTCAAATGGCCATGACGCTATTGTTGGGTGTAGAGGGTTAGGCGGTTGATGTATAACATCACCGTGGATTTGACACTCGTGACACCTCTTAGCATGGTCGATACTGTCTCTCACCATTGTTGGCCAATAATAGCCCATCCTTTTAATTTTTGCAGCCATTTTGGGACCTGACTGATGTGCACCGCAGAGTCCTTCGTGAACTTCTGTTACCACTCTATCAGCTTCCTTGGTCCCTAGGCATCTTAGCCACATTTGATCAAAAGCTCATCGGTACAGCATGTCGTTGACAAATGCGTATCGCAATGCTCTCTTCCTAATTTGCGTGGCTTGAGATTTATTTGTTGGGAGTTTACTTTCTTTGAAATATTCAATGAAAGGCTGCCTCCAATCATCTTCTACTTTGACATCTAAGCAATGCAACCACGATTCTGAAGCTTGGCTAGCTTTACATCTCCTTGCTACACGATATCCTTCTGGATAATTTTCCATAATAATCTGGTGAAGAGGTTGAGGGTCACTCGGAATTGTATCTTGTTTACTTGAATCCGATACTTCTTCTGCCCGTAGGAATTGCAACAGGGCGGGTTCCAACACCTGACGGTTATAAACTCCGATATATATAGGTCTCTCATTGGTATTCGCCATTTCCTTGGCCAATTTGGCCAAACAATCTGTTTTGGCATTTTGTCCTCGGGGAACTTGAACTATTTTAACATTTGGCACCTATTTCAGGAGCTCAAGGGTCCGCTGGTGGTAATGAGCCAGCTCAACCTTACAAATCTTGTAAATGCCCAGGACTTGATTTATCACAAGTTGAGAGTCGCCGAAGATTTGAAGATTTTGAATTTTGATATCGATTGCAATCTCCAACCCTGCTATTAGAGCTTCGTATTCGGCTTCATTGTTGGTCCGAGGTTCAGTTAAACTGAATGAAAATCTCATTATGCCTCCCTCAGGCGCTATAAAAATGAGACCGATGCCGGCTCGGGCCCTTGCAATATGTTGAGGTCGGGCAGGCTTAATCGATGATGCCCCGTCGAAATACATCTCCCAGAATGGTAACTTTCCTCCTTCCTCGACCTGCATGATTTGCTCGTCAGGCAAATCATCATTAAGCGGGGAGTTTGTCGGGATAGGATGCGCGGCGAGAAAATCTGCCAAGGCTTGTCCCTTTACCGCTTTCTGTGGCATGTATGTGATATCAAATTATAGTAATATCACTGCCCACCTTGCTAAACGACCTGTTAAGGTTGGTCTTGTCATCAAGAACTTCAGCGGATCGATCTTTGATATCAAGGTAATCTTGTGAGAAAGCATATAGTGGCGGAGCTTCTGAACTGCAAAGATCAATGCCAAACAATTCTTCTCAATTGGGGAATAGCGGATTTCCACTCCAATCAATCTCCGACTGATGTAGTATAACCCATTTTCCTTGCCTTCTTCGTTATGCTGGGACAATAATGCTCCGAGGGACTCTTCTAATGCTGCCGTATACAGTATAAGAGGTTTCCCCGGAATTGGTGCCGCAAGAATAGGAGGGTTTAATAAGTATCTCTTTATACTATCAAATGCTTCTTGGCATTCATCATCCCATTTAAAGCGGACATCTTTCTTCATCAACTTTGAAAATGGCTGGCACCTACCCGACAGATTCGATATGAATCGTCGAATGAAAGCCAGTTGTCCTTATAATGAGCGGAGTTGACGGAGGTTTCTGGGAGGTGGCATCTCCATAATTGCCTTAATCTTATTGGGGTCAACTTCGATGCCTCGATGTCGAACAACGTACCCCAAACATTTGCCGGAAGAGACCCCAAAAGGACACTTCAGAGGATTCATCTTCAGATCATACTTCCTGATTCTTTCAAATACAATCCTTAAGTCATCCAAGTGGTCTCTTCGGTCCACGCTCTTGACAACAAGGTCGTCCACATAGCACTCAACCTTTTGATGTATTAACTCATCAAATATATGTGTCATCGCCCGTTGGTAGGTGACACCAGCATTCTTCAGGCCAAAGGGCATGACCGTATAACAAAAGATGCCAATGGGCGTTCTGAACGATGTGTGCTTTTCATCCTCAGGCGCCATCTTAATTTGATTGTATCCAGACGATCCATCCATAAAGGAGAACATGTCGTAGTTGGAAGTGTTGTCCACCAGCAGTTCTGATACAGGGAGTGGAAAATCATCTTTTGGGCACGCCTTATTGAGGTCGCGAAAATCGATACAGATACGAATCTGACCGTTCTTCTTCTTGACAGGGACAATAATGGCAATCCAATCAGCATATTTTTCTTCGCGGATAAAGCCCGCTTCTATAAGCTTCTTTGTCTCTGCAATCACCTGTTCTTCGATCTTCAATCTCATTCTCCTTGGAGCTTACTTTATAGGCACTGCATCGTGCTTGATGGCTAACATGTGAACTGCCACATCAGGGGATAAGCCGGGCATCTCGGCATATGTCCAGGCAAAGCAATCCCTGAATTCACAAAGAAGCTCTTTCATTTCTTCCGCTTGGTCTTCTGATAAAAGGGAGCTAATGAAGGTTGGGCGAGGGTCTTCTTCAGTCCCCAAGTTGACTTCTTTTAGCTCATCCATAGTAGCCGTCTGTCCACCATCTTCAAATTCTTCAGGTGCAGGCTTGGCCTCTACGGGCTGATCATCATAAGTATTAACTTCATATATTTCCTCATCATCGCTATCATCTAATTTGACTTTCGCGCATGTGATTGCTTGGCAAGTCTCCTTTTGGGAATATTTTTGCACGATAAATCCGAGACCTCTCCTTGCAACAATATCTTTCTTTCGTAATGGACATGGATGTCTTCCATACCAAATGCTCAGGCAAAAGCGAAGTTGTTGTTTAGAGGTAGGAATATTAATTTGCTTTCGCAACATTTTTCGAATATTTTTGGTATTAAACCTAGGCATTCTCATAGGTATTAGCTCTACAGAATTAACGAGCCTACAAAACCAGTCGCGATTTGCTTCTTCTTCGTGCTCTCCACCTTTATAGAATAAACTTCCTGGCCCGCCCCTTTTTCTATGAGGTGGCACGTAGAATGTTACGAGTTCTTCGATATTATGTACCTCCCGGGGAGTAATTTCCTTGAAATGTTGCATAGGAATGCGCGTGACTACGAATACGCTGTTCGAGATTTATAAGTTACCTATTCTTCTTAAGAATACACACTGCACATTACTCATGTAGGTAGACTCATAATCATAGTCAGAATCTGAGTATTCAGCCTTCTTTTTCCCTTTGGCAATTGACTGACATGCCTTCCAAGATTTTGTAGGGGTGACCTCATCTTCATCTGTGTCGCTCCCTTGGTGAGGTACATGTTTTCTTTCTTTAGTAGCGATCGCTGCTTTGGAAAGAGTTGGCGTTGCATTCTTTCTCCCAACCCGCTTCTTTTCACCTTCTGTTTTGGTCGCTTTGTAGTTTTAGTGCTCGACAACTGGACCTCAAGAGAGCTCGATGGTTTCAACTTCTTTGGAATGAAATACTTGGCATCTTCATAGACTGTAGCTTTGTGCACTGCAAAAGGTTGGATATCACCAGAGATCCTGAACTCTTCTCCATCCTTAAGGTACTTCATGCACTGGTGTAGTGTTGATGGGACAATGCCATACTCATGCAACCAAGGGCGACCCAAGAGCGCCTTGAATGAAGTATCTGCATCAATCACATGAAATTTGGCTTCTGTATGAAGCTCCCCAAAAGTTAGGGAGAGCATGAATGATCCTAGGGTCTTCTGCCATTTCTCATTGAAACCATGCACCATTAGCTTATCCGACCCGAGATGCTGCACGTCGAGGCATAACGATCTTAGTGCTTTCAAGCTTATAAGGTTGATGGAGGACCCAGGGTCGATCAGAATTCGGCTGATTATCATTTCGTCGCTCTCTGCAGTAACGTACAGAGGGCGGTTATGATCTGCCGTCCTAAGCATCATGTCTTCTTCAGAGAATGTGATGAATGGCTCATTACGGGCTTGCAAGACTTCCGTCATATTACGTTCAGCAAAATATGCTTCATACCTTTCGGGGTCTTTGAGAGCCTGAATCAAAATCTCCCGAAGATCCTTAGAAATTATCAGAGCATCGTATATGCTAAGCTGTGCCGGGATTTTTCTCAGGTGAGACAAGATATTGTAATCTATCCCGTTGACTGAAGTGTCTTTCTTCTTAGAGTCCTTGGGAATGATATCTTCATTGACAACTATTTCTTTCCCTTTGTCTTTATTAGATATTTCCTTCTTTGACGGAGTTGGCAGCACCATACCGCTTCTTAATCGTACTTGCGCTATTTCATCTGGCACAAACTCATTTGATGGAGCATCTTCCTCAGAGTCGGCCATCATAGCATCCAAAGACTCATTTTCTAGTTCAGAATCACCCTCCAATCTCACATGCCCCATTTGTGACGCTATATCCTGCTCGGACTCATTCTCATTTGGAAAAAAACAGATCTTCTTCAGAACTATAGTCCATTGATGATGCCACAAGACAAGTTTCAGAAGTTGCTTCCTCGACGTAATTTTCTTTTGCTGGAGCCACTGGTGTTACTGAAATGACCCGGCAAGTTTCCATAGGAAGAGAATCTTCACCCGCCTCTTCTGCTTCAGCCACTTTAAGATCTGACATAAAGTCATCGAGCTTGATGGGACATCTAACAGTTTGGTAATATTCATCCAAACTATCGATGAGCCTTTGAGTCGTTGTTTTCTTCTCATTAAGCTTCTTTAGTTTGATCCTTCTTTTGGAAGACTTTCCTTTTTTGGATCTTAAATAACCGGTTTGGTTTGGATGTTGTTTAAAAGTGGACGCTCGTGCCGCAGGAAGCCCTTTCAAGTCCAGCACTGACTGTGTAGGAGATTTCCACTTCACACATGGAACTCCTTCGAGTTGTTTTAACATTTTTACAGTCTTCTTGGAGACCGCAGTCTCCCACTTCCCTTCTTGAGCTAATTCTTTTTTGTTTCTTTCTTCTTTAGTCGGGGGTACGGAAGAGGACATAACCACCCTAGTTGACTCTTTTCTAGGGTGTGCCAACATATTTTCCGACAATGTGACTTCTCCCTTCTAATATTTTATTTCCAACCAATCCTTAAAGATGTAGCAATCTTCAATAGGATGACTAAGTACTCGGTGGTATGGGCAATAATTCGGGTCACCAGTATGTTTTGATTCTTCGGGCCTCTTACACTCCGGCAGTTCTAGGCCTGCTTTTAATGCTTGTCGAAATAACTTGGCATCACTCTCCCTCTTAAATGAATATTCTTTATTCATTCTTTCTTTAAGGGATGGAAACGCTCGATCACCAGTTCCCGTTATTTGCCTCGGGCATTCTCCTCCACCCTGAAACATTCGCGGCTTGTCATTTCCCCCAAGTGTCAACTTTGGTTGGGGGTTAGGGTTATAGACTTGTTTCGGCTTGTCTTCATACTGTATCGGTTGTTTGTCTTTATCTACATTGTAAGCCACTTGTTTTCCCCTATCAGCTCTGGAGAAGAATGTAGAGTCGGCCTCACCCCTTCTAGCACCCGAGGCTTTAGCCTTCTTGAGCTTATCGGAGTGATTTTCTTATTTTGATAAGTTCAGCTTTTCAAACTTCGCCACTCTGTCCAACAAGTTCTGAAATGTGGTGATGGTGGCCATACATAAAAATGGTTGCATCTTATCATCGATGTTTCCCATTAACAATTGCACGGCATGTTCTTCTTCTAACTGCTGCTCACATTTCATGCTCAAATTGCGCCAGCGAGTTATATATTTTGTCACTGACTCATCCCTCCTTCGTTTATCTAAAGCGAGATCAGCGATTGTTATCTTTTCGGTCGCGCTGGCGAACCTTTTCACAAACATGGCTTCTAACTCTGCAAATGTTCTCACAGAGTCATTCGGCAATTCAGCATACCATTCGAACGCAGTCGAGGTTAAACTACTGACAAATTGTCTGAAGAGTAGAGCGTCAACACCTCCCGTATTACCACATGTGGCTTTAAACTGAGCCAAATGCTGTTTGGGGTTACTATTACCATTGAATGTGTTAAACTTCGGGACAGAATACCCCTTTGGGTATGGCACCTGGTCAAATTCAGCAGGATATGGACGGCCTTTGCTCACCAGTTTTTCTGCCTGATCCAAAGCTATGACAGCTTTAATCTTCTCATTGATGATTGTCTCCAACTGTGCCACTGTCACAGGCTCGGATGTGCTTGCTACATTTTGAGGAGTAGGTTCGCGAACCAAACGATCATTCTCAATTCCTCCTTCATGTGAACCTCGTAATCCCGACACTTGGGGTACAAGATTAGCTGGCGGATTAGCAAGACCACTACTTGTCGCCTGATGATTAGTTTGCTGAACAGGTGTAGGATTAGCAGTGATATTTCTCTGCATCATCATAATCATTTGCGTCATCATCTCAGTCATTTTGGCATTTAATTAAGCAATTTCTTTATCCTTTGCCTTCGTCTGACGATGCATCTGCCTTTGTGCCTCTGCTAGTGTGGTAGCATCAGGGAACAAAGGATTTTCTTCGAATTCCTCCTCTTCCTCATTCTCCGAGTCAGCATCTCTACCGGCAGTGGATGCAGCCCCATATTGCCGCTGGTATACCCGCAAAGGCGGTCGCTCATCATCATGTTCCACCATATAAACCACTTCAACTCCTATGGTCTCTTCATCATCTTCATCATCATCTTCTTGTGTACGGATCTCCGAGCGGCGTCTCCACTGAATCTCCGGTTCATTACTTGGCACAAAAAACTCTTCGATCCTTGGGCTGCGATCGAAGTTAGTTTCTTCTTGGGACGACGTAGTTGGCTGATGATGGGATCCCCTGGAGAATTCTCCAGGGTGTCGACCATCAAAAGAATGATCAATTGGGACCTTCTTAGGGACCCATTTTTGATGGCTTCTGTTAGTGGGGGCGGATTTCTGGGAGGCTGCACCAGATGTCACGCCCGTACTTGTTTGTTTGTCAAGTGTTCTTCTGTCATACGGTCTTGACCTCCAAACTTGTTTGTCTTTTCGCTGGAACCTTTCGACGGCGGATTCTTGGACACGTGGTCCAAGTGTCACACCCCGATGTGCTTCCTGCGAAGTTGACTTAAATTTTCCTCGAGTCACCAAAGGTGGAAACTCTCTTGGTGGAGATCTTCTGGCCTCAATCACCACTGGCCTTTGGTATTTCTTTTTCATCAACCCCCTTTCTTTTACCGTTTTTAAGACTCTGTGCACTTTGGCGGACAAAGTCTCGGGCTCTTTCTTCTTTTGAGGAGCAAGGGCTTGAGGTTGTTGCTCCCAAAACGATTGTTTAAGTTCACCAGTAGAGCTGTTCCGTTTTACCCATTTCAAATTCTTAAACTTATTCTGGGTAGGATAAACTTATTCTGGGTAGGAACACTCGCTTCTGGTTCCTGAGCAGGTAGTGTGGATGGGTGGACTTGTAGCAACTGCTGAGCTCGCAGCTATGCATTCATCCTTCTCCTCTGCCTTCTTGATGGCTTTCCTCCAGATGAGGAGGCCTCAGCATCATTCCTTCCAGGCATAGATATCCCAGTTGGCAGAGTGGTGGTAGTAGCATGCATCATAGAAATTTGTTTCCCGGCCATAACCCTTCTTGTTGTCGGGGTTTCAGAATTCGACAGCCTTTTGAAGACTGAGACCCTCTTCCGGGGGAATTCATTTGCAGTATTAACTCGGGATGGTTGTGGCCGTCGTGGCGGTGGATGCACGCGACGAGCAGCAACATCAGCAGCATAAGGCCTCCTGACAGGCTTTTCAGTATTAATACCGTATACTGGAACGGCAGCAGCGCTCGCAGTAGCTGCAGAGAATTGTAGCCCACCAAATTGAATAGTGGCTCCAGAGTTTTCCGTGTTAATGATAGCATTTGCTAGTTGGATGTTGGCACCACTTCCTAGTTGAACGATGAAAGGAGTGTTCTGGAGGTCCAATCTGCACAAAATGAAAGATGGGGATTAGTAATCAAGATCTGATATATTCCCCCATACTTTCAAAGTGCATGGACTCGACAGAACGAAATGATAAACATATAATTCTTATAATTTCAAAATACTTTTTAGAAAATTTTTAATGAGTTCAATTAAAAAGACATTTTACGAATGAAATTTAAATCTTAACTCATCAAATTTTGCTGCTACCATAGCTCAAATATACGACTAGCCAAAGATGGAAAGAAAAACCAATCCCCAGCGGAGTCGCCAGAAATCTGTGGGCTCCGAAAATTCGGCCCCGGCCTCCCCGC
>NW_021319665.1:107189-171293 GCF_001605985.2 Dendrobium catenatum | reverse complement strand
AATATAGTTGCTTGTACTTCGATGTTGATTGTAGGCGAAAAGTTGAATATGCCACGGTTCTTCTATCGATGTCTTTGGTGGGTTCATCGAATCCACTATACAATCATTGTATATTCTTTATGTTTCCTTCATGAATACATCGGGATGTTCGTTACAACCACCACACCCCAACCACAAGCATGATTGTTGTTGTATTTGCCACCATCTTCTTGTCACTTGCAAATGAGTTGAACATGTAGATTCTTTGTCTCCAAAGATGGTTCATAACAAGTATAATAAGCTTCACACTCATCATTTATTTGATATTCATTCCTTATCTAGCATGAAGACTTTCATCACTTGTGGGAAACTTTAGATGTAGGCATATTGCCATATCGCTCACTTTGGTTGAAAAATTTGAATCACTTTAGTTTATCATTCATTGTTCATGAGATAACTTTCATTTGGATGGTTGAACTCTTGTTGACTTATGATTTGCATCTTTTTTTTGTTGTATCTCTTTGGAGTAGGATTGTTGTTGATGATAGGGATGCAGGAGTTTCTTAGCCCACCACGAATCTATGTTTTCATCTCAATGTTCTTTCAAATGCATTTGAAAAATTAAAGTTATCACTTGATTTTGATGTTGATTAGAAAGATCTATATCTTTAGCATTTGTGTTGGTTTGATTGGGTACTTGCTAAGTTAAAGTCTCATTCGATGTGATTCATTTTCAAGTTCAACTTTGTTGTCAAATTTGAATTCCTTGCTGTTCAAGTCTTGTTCAAGTTTTACTTTTTGTTCAAGTCCTCAATATTTTCAAATAAAAATTCGACAGCACTCCAGCGTCGTCCCCGCGTAGGGGGCTGCATCAGAGTGTGTAAGGCCTTCCCGCCTGCCAAGAAAGGCAGTCACGGTAGGTGTCGGGTGACACCACGGCCGCAGTTCCAATCCCCGCTCACTAAAAAAAGCGGTCACAGGGTCTTTGAGCACAGGTTTAAAATATGACATTTTCCCTGCCTAAAAGCAATGACGGGTACTTAATTAAATAATTTTGCTACAAATAACATATTTCCCCGCCTGCTAAGAAAAGCAGTAACGGGTACTTATATTTTCATGCATACGAATTTCCCTGCTCGCTCAGTGCGCCACGGGCACTTAAGTTTTTCCTCGCCCGCTAAGAAAAACGGTCACGAGTACTTATTTCATGCATAGAAATGTAAATACTAATTTTTACCTTGGGTATGCAGCAATCGAGGCGGCGACGGCGGATGACGGCGACGTAGAAACCTGCGATGCATAATTAAAAAAAAAAATTTTACTTGTGCAATTTAATTAATCATATTTTTATTTAAAAAAGAAGCTAGAGAGAGAAAGAAAAGGAAGAGAGCTCTCTTTCTAGAGATAGAAAGAGATGGAAAGAAGGATTTTTGGTGGAAGGGGTTTAGGATGTGTAGGAAATTGGGGGAGTGAGGTTAGAGAGAGAAAATCTCACTTTTTCTAATTTTTTGAGGTAGAAAGAGAGAAGGTCCTTCTCTCTTTCTAGAGAGAGAAAGAGAGGGGAAAGATGGAATTTGAAGGGAATTTGCGTAGAGAGGGTTTAGGAGGTGCAAAGAAGTGAGAGGAGAGATTTAGAGAGAGAAAATCCCTCTTCTCAATTTTGGAGAGAGAAAGAGAGAGTGTAATTTTTTTCTCTCTAGGGAAGGAATTTGGAGGTATGGTGGAGAGGGAAGATGTTGGAGATGGAGCTATTCATGAAGATATTTCACTCTCATTCTAGAGAGAGAAAATTTTCTCTCTAGGTTAGAGAGAGAAAGTGATGGATGAAAAATTTTTTTGTTGGAATGGTGTAGGAGGTGTGTAGGAACATTTTTTGTGAAGGGTTGTAGGTGGTTTAGTGAGTGGAAGTGGAGATATGAATTAATTAGGGTTAGGGTTTGGTGTATGTCTTGAGAAAGAGAGGTTGGAGGAGGAAGATGAAGATGAAGGAGAGGAAGGAGAAGGGAGGGGAAGAGAAAAATGGAAGAAAATGAAATTAAATATGGAGGGATGAAGAAAGAAAAAGAAAAATGGGGAACAGGAAGAAGAGGGAAGGAAGAAGAAGGGGGAGAATGGAGAATGGAGGAGGAAGAAGAAGAAGAATGGAGGAGGGAGAAGAAGAAGAAATGAGGAGAGATTTTTACCTTGGAGAGCTTGGAGGGAAAGGAGAGGCCGGCGGCTCCTTGGCGTGAGGAAGACCGTGAGATGAGAGGAGGGATCGTGGATTTGGCGGTTTGGAGAGTGAGGAGGGTTATGAGGTTAAGTGGGGATATATTAGGGATTTTGAATTTTTTTTTTTAATTTGGAAAAAACCTTTTTTTATTTAAAAAGCTCTTTCTCTCCCTCTCTTTCCAAATTTTTTTTAATTTTATTGCACAAAAATAAAAATAAATTTTTAATCTTGCATCGAGTTAGTCTTCGCGTCGCCGCTCGCACAAGTCGTCGTATCGATTCGCGCACCCAAATTTTAATTTTTGGCCGAGCGGCGACCCCCACCAATATGGGTGTCGATCTTAGTTGTTTCCGTTGCTTCGGACGCATCGGCGCTTTCCGTTTCGCGAACGGAGGTCATCTCGGCGATTTTGGGTTTTCGGTCGACACGCGTCGGGTGAGTTTTTGCGTGATTTCGAGCTCTTTCTTTTTTAAAACCCACATTGCGCGGTCGACTCGACCCCGACACTAGTATGAGGGTCAACATATATCCACTCTCCTAACCGGATCATCAGAAGGCCGTCGTTTTATGTGACCAAACCATCTAAGGTGACTCTCTCTAATCTTACCTGCCACTGTAGAAACTCCAACCTTCTCACGTATATGCCATTACATATCCTCTCTCTAAGAGTAAAGTCACTCATCCACCTGAGCATCTTCATCTCAACACTTAACTTAATATTATGCTTCTTTTTTACTCGTCAACATTCTACGCCATAAAGCATTGCAAGTCTCACCACCATCTAATTGAATTTTTTCTTAAGTTTGAGGGGTACTCTTCTATCACACAACAAGCCTGATCAAACACCAATTCAACCATCCAACTTGAATTCTACTAATAATATCCTCATCTATTTCATCATCACTCTGAAAAAGACTCAAAATATCTAAAATGTGTACTCTTATGAATGATTTGATCGGCCAAAGTCATAATCTCCTCACTAGATCTATTACTACTAAAATTATACTCCATGCATTCGATGTTAAATATACTAAAATGAAAACCTTTAGATTCTAATATTTACCTCCATAATTCAAGTTTACCTTCAACTCCCTCTCTAGGACAATCAACAAGAAGAGTATCATCAGCAAAAAAGCATACAATAGGGCACATCCTCATGCAAATGTCTAGTAAGAACATCCATGACTAAACCAAAAAGATATGGGCTTAAGGCTGGTCCTTGATGTAATCCAACTGAAAAAGGAAAATACTTGGTCAAATTGCCCTGTGTTTGAACACAAGTAACGACTCTTGGATACATATCCTTAATGACTTGAATATAAGAATTATTAACCAATTTCTTTTCTAGAACTCTCCATAGCACTTCTCTTAGAACTTTATCATATGCTTTCTCTAAATCAATAAATATCATATATAGATCCTCCTTATTCTCTCTATACGTCTCCATCAAATCTCTCAATAAATGTATAGCTTCCTAGTAGACCAATCCAATTTGATTTTGAGAAACATTAGTATTATGTTGTAACCTATGCTCCATAACTCTCTCCCATAGTTTTAAAGTATGATACAATAATTAAATTTTTCTATAATTTGCATAATCTAGTGCATCATCTTTATTCTTAAAAATAGGAATCAACATATGAACACACTCATCTAACATCTTTTTAGTTTTCAAAGTAATATTATAAATTTTAGTAAGCCAAGAAATTCTTACATCTTCTAGGCATTTCCACACCTCTATTGGAATATCATCAAGTCCAACAACTTTTCCACACTTCTTTTTCATTAAAGCCTTTCGAAATTTGCTTTTACTAATACACCGATAAAAATATATTTTCATTTAGGATGCTAAGGTCAATAAATCATATTCTCACAACCTTCATTGAAAAACTTAATAAAATATCTCACCCACCTTAATTGAATATCCTCTTCTAAAATTTAAATAATAAATATCAATTAATATTTTAAATTAATATTAACTAAAAAAGGACATTAAATTAAATAAATTAACATTAATTGTAATTTAATTTTATTAATAGACTTTATTATGATTAATTACTTTTATAAACTACTAATTAAGATATTCATCATAGATAATTATAATTTTATTAACAAAAGTAGCATTAATAATTTTTTTTATTAATTATAGGTATTAATAACCAATCAAATTATATATATATGCTCATATATTTTTGCTTTAGTCATGAATATACTTACTAAATATTTGCAAGAGGATGTAACCTGATGTATGCTTTTTGATGACAATATTTGTCTTGTTAATAAGACTAAATAAGGTGTTGAAGGAAAACTTGAATTCTGGAGGTTAAAGAGTCTAAAGCATTTTGTATGAGTAGATCTAAAATCAGATATATAAAGTGAAATTTTAGTAGTAATAGATCTAGTGGAGGATTATAAATTTGGGTGATCAAGTCATTAAAAAGAGTACACCTTTTAGTTATCTTGAGTCTATTATTCAAAGCGATCGTGATATACATGGGGATATTATTAGTAGAATTCAAGTTGGATGATTGAAGTGGAGGAATGAATCGAGCATATTTGTGAAATAGAAAATTGCCCTTCAAACTTAAGAGAAAATTCTATAAGATATTGGTGAGGCGTGTAATTTTTTATGGTGTAAAATGTTGGCCATTAAAAGTGACAAATAAAATTTAAGTGTTGTAGAGATGAGAATGATCAGGTGGATGTGTAGCTTTATATTTAGAGACAAAATGCAAAACAAGTATAAACGTGAAAATATTGCAGTAGCTCGAGCGGCAGATAAGATTAGACAAAGTCATCTTAGAGGGTTTGATCACATAAAGCATCTACCTTCCAATAAATGGGTTAGAAGAGTAGAGGTATTAGATTTGGCTTGTGTTAGGAATGATAGAGGTAGGCCAAAAAAGTCTCGGTTAAAAAGTAATAGAAATGACATTTTTTATTAAATTAAAATGAGAACCTGAAGACTGCTATGACAAAAAGTGCTTGTGCTTCTTCTCGAATTAAATACTCACCTTTCATTTTTTAATATCAACATAAGTCTCTATCATCTATTTTATCCCGCTTCTCCATCTCTCTTCTTTGTGTAATTTGTCCCTCATTCATTAGGACATTAAATCGAACAAGCATCTTCAGATCACCAACACCACCTCTATCTCTTCAAATCCCCCTCGATCACCATTAAATCTGAGAAGGCTCTTCAGATCTCTATAGTGACTCTTGTTGTCTCTTGAAACTGCGAAGATGGGCATTCATGGAACCACAAATCCCTGTGGAGAAAGGGAAAATATTTTCCATCTCTAAATCACCTATGTCGCTGATGATGCCTCTCCAAATCATAAGTCATATTGTCTTATGAAGTTTAAAATTAGCTACTGTGGGCTTCAAAAATTCGTGCCCCAGCCTCTCCTCCCTCTTTTTGTTGGCGACGAGAGTTTTAATGAGTTTAGATTTCGGGGTAACTTTTTATAATGTATAATAGATTTTAGATAAGACATTGCCCAGAAATTTCACCCTCGTTTTGCGAGGACTTCATGATCTGAAGTTTGTTTTCTCATAAGTGCAAGCCCCTATGGCTAACTGCCCCTACCGATAACAAGAAAGCATTTTCAATTAAGGCTAGTCGTTAAATAGACGCTAACTACCCAACATATAGCAGCAACAACTTTACAACAACAACATCAAGCCTTTATCCCACTACGTGGGGTCGGCTACATGAATCCTTTTTCTCCATTGTGTCCTATTAAAAGTCAAATTCTCATTTAAATCTAATAAAGAAAGGTCATTCATAATATTTTCTAACCAAGTTGCCTTAGATGGTTTGGTCACATAAAACGGCGGCCTTGCGATGACCCGGTTAGGAGAGTAGAGGTATTAGATTTGACTTATGTTAAGAAAGGTAGGGGTAGACCGTACACTTATAGCAGCAACAACTTTAGAATTTTAAAATTGGATTTAGGGGTTTTTTAAGTTTTGAAGTTTATCACCGTACACTTAAAGCAGATAATGAGGAAATGATGACAAGCCCAATCAAGATCCCATAATTCTGTCATCCCGGGCTATCGTGGTCCGTAGTCAACATAGTCAGAGGACGTAGTCAACCCAACCAGACCGAAGGATCCTTATCAACAATAATGGGTTGCGTCATCCAAGAGTATCTTGTAAACTTAGGGTGAATGTTTGACTAAGATGATAGATTTGAGTTCATCTTAGTTAATAAAAGACTTTATGCCTATCAATTATACTTTATTTATTCATATCTCAATGATTGAGATCAATAGGGGAACATACGTGCTCTGCTGTAACTATAATTTAGTGGTATTATTTAACAGAAAAACCACTCAATCATGAGTGTTTACATGTGGTGCCATTTGACGGAAATACCACCGGTGACAGGACACGTGCCACATCTTTACTGGAAAAAGATAGTTTGAGAATAAATCTTATTGATATTATCAACTGTATTCGCTCTTTGTGAGCTAAAATGATTTCTAAATTTATCTACCTCGACAAATAGTTACAGATGGTAAATGACTTTTTGCTTTAAGTTCTTAAGGCATTTAAAAATAGAGACCTCTCCAATTGAGATTAACTTTCAACAAGGTTAACATCAGGGTTGTTAAAGTCATTTAAAAATGTTTGTAGGTTTTCAATATTGGGAGGCATTTAATAGGTAAATTCCCCTTCGGTTGAGACTAAGTTTCAAGACGGCCATCCCGAGATGTTTAAAATAATTGGTTATTTGAACCTTGTTAACTCTGTTTGGGTGGAAGAGGGCCTGTGAGATGGAGGTTGATTGATTGGAGCTCGAATATGGTTTGATTAGGTGAAGCTCAACGACAGATTGTCGGCAGGGAGGTTCATGTGAGGTAGCAGAGTGGAAGAGACTGGCCGATTAGGGACCTTAGCTTGCGAATCGGCCTGCATCAGGGATCCAGTTCGTCAAAGGATGGACGACAACTAATGTGGTTCGGGAGAAGGGCTCTTAACGGGATGTCGGGCTTGGGAGTAGATCAGATTGGCTACGGGAAGAAGGTGGCTAGCGGTGTCGAGGGCTAAAGCAAAGCTAGTGTGGATGAAGACAGCAGGTTATGCAAGTTGGAAGCCCGTTTTGACGTGAGGAAAGGAACAGATGTTTGGAGAAGGTGCTTGCGTGTGATCGATTGAATAAGGTCGGGCTCTGGACGGAGGATTGAAGGGAAGCTGGGTGAGGAGGAGGAAGGCACAGTTGGTAAAGCATAGGGGTCAAGTGGCCGCTGAGTGCATGTGAGGTCCGGCTATAGGGATTGTTTGGCACTGTTGAGATCAACTGAAGCAGTTGAAAAACTGGGAGGTGTGAAGATTAGGTGGAAGCTGTGTGGAGTGGAGTTTGGTTGAGGGTAGATAAAGCGTCGGGTTGGTCGTATGCTGCTGGATTGAAGACGGAGGAGAAATAGTGGGGTAGAGGAAATCGGAAGGCTTGTACAGTGTGCGAGATTTTTGCTTGCTTGGGGTTCGAGCGCGTGAAGACTTTTTTTTTTTGGGACATTTAGGCCATTTAAGGCAAACTCACACACACAACACATACACAAAGACTCGAACCTTGGACCTCTTAGTTGGAAGCCTAAGCTCTCAACCAATAGGCCAAGGAGAGTTGTGTGAGCGCGTGAAGACTCGTTTAGTTCTGTTTTGATGATAAGGTAGAGGCTAGCTGTGATCAGACAAAGGATTGACGGAAGCGACAATTGACGTGAAGACATCGCAGGTGATATGAGGTAACATTAATTTGCATTAAATTTTTATGTGATTTCTCATTTGACTTTTGAATTCTGTTAAATTAATAGCAATATTAATAATAGTATTTAATTAATAATATTCTTATTAACTTAAAATGACAGACACAATGATTCCAAAAAAAATGCCTCGATTCACGCATTTCACTGAAATTCGTGCCATTTCACTGAAATTCGTGCATTTTGTCCCAGAATACATGCTGATTTTGCTGCGAGATTTCAATTGGACAAATTGCTTGTCCCTATTCACGACGTTTTAAACGCAATGGTGAAGTCCCTTTTATGATCGAAGGTCGTTTGGGTAATGTCGCGATTCAATTTCCTCAATTTGGGCATTATTGCCTCATAGCCGCATTGATTTCCTCACACGACTTTAATTGATCAAATTAACAGTGAATTTTTGGTATTGACAACATTCCAGACGCAACGATGAAGTCCATTTTGCGATCGTGCTTCTTTTGGGTATGTCACGAGACAATTTTCTTGGTTTGTGCGTCATTGCCTGTTGACCTGCATGTTAAATCAAAAGGACAAAAAAAAGGAAAGCAGCTCACCTCATATCCTGCCGAATCCCACGAATCCGGCTGAAACGTCGCTTACCTCGGACTGTCGAATCCGCGAATCCTGCCTGAAATTCCGCCGAGGCACTGTACAGCAGCGCCGAATCGCTTTTCCGCTATTCATGCGACCTCTCCTCGATCGAAAGTCCAAACTCTTCGTTAAATACCGACCCCAAGCTCATGATCTCTGCCCGATTCCACACACGACATCTCTCCCTCACCTCACGAGATCCCGAGCTCTCCCACTGCTTCCCGATCCCCTTTCTCCTCCGACTCCACACACAGAGCCGGAACTTTTCTCTGCTCCCCGAGCTCCATCCCGACGTCCTCCCCTTGCTCCATTCGGCCAAGTCCCGTGAGAGAGAGAGAGAGAGAGAGAGAGAAGGGAGCCCCGACCCTTGCCCGACCTCCAGCGCCTATAGCCCGAGCCCCGGCCTCCTCCTTCCCGATCTTCACAGAGAGAGAGAGAGAGAGAGAGAGAGAGAGAGAGAGAGAGAGAAGGGAAAGGAAGTTTTACCCGAACCACTCAACCTCCTCCGACTTCACCCAGGCGAGCTCGCCTCCTCCCGTCCAGCCCGATCCAACACACAGAGAGAGAGAGAGAAGGGGAGTGAGAAACCTATCTCCATCCGACCGAGCTCCATAGACCTCGATCTCCCTTCTTCCTCTGCCTGTAGCCGACGTCTCCCAAGCCCGATCTCTCTTGCCGACCGAACCCAGGTCATCTGCCCTAGTTATGTGAGCACTTTCCATTCAGATTTATGTAGTCTCTCTCTATCTAGACTAATTAATTATAGCTAGTTTATATTTGTTATAATTAATTACTCATTAATTAAAGTCAATTAGTATTAGTTATAATTATTTACAGTTAATTATAATTAATATTAATTACGATTTGTTATGTTAAAGATAATTAATTATAGCTAACTATAATTAGTTATTATTTAATTATAATTCATTAGAATTAGTTATAAATACTTATAATTAATTCTAAATAAATATATGCAATATATTCTCATTGATTATAATTAATTGTAGTTAGTAATTATTAACTATAATTAATTTTAGTTGATTATAATTGATTATTGCTCTCGATCCACGAGCATCCGTCGCCAACCCCGAAGGTATAAACTCTCTAACCAGTTGTGATTACGAAGTCTGCTACTATATGCCAGATGCACGTATTTCTATACGTATCTGATTGACGACTAGCCTTAATCGAAAGTTCTCTCTCATGATTGAGAGGGGTAATTAATTATAGGGGCTTGCGCCTATAGGAAACCAGAACTACGATCATAAAGTCCTCACAAAATGAGGGCGAAATCTCTGGGTAGTGTCTTATCTACAAACCCATCTGCCTTCCAAAATTTACCTCGGAACTTAGTTCGTTAAAACTCCCTCGCCGAATAAGAAAATCCAGTGGAGGCCGAGGCCGAATTTTCGGAGCCCACATTGCCTTGGGATTCATGTCATTTTGCAGGGCGATTCCAATTGAACAAGTTGATAGTGATTTTTGGGCATTGGCGGCATTCTAAATGCAATGACGAAATCTATTTTGTGATTGAAAGTCATTTGAGCAACGTCAATTTTTTGTGTCGGCCTTTCCTTTAGACAAATCTCATCTGATCTGACTGTGAGAGGTCCCATCTTAGGAAAACTCGACATCCTGATTGCAACGACGCAATTTGTTTGGTAATCGGAGGTCGTTTGACCCTTGAAGTTATGTGCCGCGTCGACATGCGTGTTGCTTAAGTCGCCGATTTTGCTCCCCTTTTGCGTGTGGTATGACGTGTAGGGGTCAACAAGAACACTATTTTCACATCATCTACAATGAAAAACATAGACCAACACAGAGAAGAGCTGTGGTGCATAAGAGGTAGAAAAAGAAGGAGAACCCACTCCATCTATTTGTCCTTAATGAAACTATACTCAAGCTGAGTGTACTGATCACTTCGACAAGCTAGAACTAAAAGTGGACGTGCATATTTAACAGGAGAATCTTAGGTGAGAAGAGATGCAGCGACAACATGAGGAGGATCACAATTGGTTCCAGGAGCAATTTTTCCTTCTCCATAGATATTTTCACACACCACCATCTCCACCATCAAATCATAGACCATTTAATTTCTACGTGTTATATTTTCTACTTTTGTGATGCATTTTAGGTCTTCTTACGACCTTTCAGAGATATCAAAAGAGAGAGTGGTGCATTTTTGTTGTGTTCTATTTATAATTTGATGTGTTGTGTATTTACATATTCTTAAGTGTTTAATTGCATTTGTATTTTCATCTGGACTTAATTAAATTGGCACTTTATTTTCCTTGCATATAACTAATGTGTACCAAGATTTTAAAGTTATCTTTAAACTTATTTGCTAGAGACATAAACTAAAGGGGAGAATCATGTGTTCAAAAATAAAAATTTACTTGATATAATATTTTAACCAGAAAAGTTTGACATCAAAAAAAAAGAAAGATTGTTAGGCTTCATGAGCCTAGCAAGATAACTAGAGTTCTAAAGATCACAAATAATATTAATTGTGATAATTAAGCTAATAAATTTGTGTGTGCAGGTATCTTTTGGTTTAAACTAACATTTTAGATAAATAAAAAAAAATGAAGATCAAATGATATTGGGCACAAACTTGATGGCAATCATAAAAGTGTCACTAATCAAGACTAAGAAATAATGCCATAAAAGAAGTCTGACAGTAATATAAATTGTAATTTTACTTTTCATTTGAGTCTTCTTATAATTTGTCCCTGTATATGGATTTTCAAACAATCAAGCACACGCAAAGGAAAAAAATAGGTTAAAAGAAAAAAGAAAATTGAAAGTTAACATATAGTACTATATGAACTATATGATAATAATAATTTTGAAAATTTAATGTCTTAATTAAAAGAAAATTCAAATAAAAATTGTCAAAACTAATCGTGTATACTACTAAGGTCGGATAATAAATCAATTATATTTAAATTAAACATGTCATTCATCTATTATTTCTATAAAGAGTAAATTCAAATTTGAACAAATCATTCCATATGTTCTGTGCCGTATTATTTATGTCCTGCCATATTATACAATTATATATGAAGTCTAGTACTCAATAATCTAGAACAAAAATTAAAAATCAAATTAGCAAAATTGTGTATTGTACCATCCATATTGTACAAGTCGAACACGTAGAGAGCAAACTAATATGATTTTTAATCATACAGACCAGTTCAATAAAAAATAAAGTAATCATTTCATACAATATAAGAAATAGAATGATTTTGAGCTTCAAGCAGGTTAAACTAATCACACTATATGATCCCCATATCTGACTATACGATCAAGTCAATATCTCTAATAATCAGTCTTTTGAGGATTTTATTTGAAGCACCCTATAAATACTTAATATCTAAGTAAAAGAAGTTTTTTAGATAGCAGAGTTTTCAGAGGGAGAGTGTTTGAAAGATTTGAGATAGAGTTTTGCAATTTTGCAAAAGGCTTTCATGATGATTGATAGAGGAATGATTTGGGAAGCATGTGTTAAGCTTCTTAAGGGGATTCTTGGGTTTTGAGTGAGGTATTAACTTGGTTATTACTCCAATCATATCATTTGTTCCTCTAGGTTGCAGTAAAAGCTCTTGGTAATTGGCTTTGAAGAGTCTTGTTATAAAGGTTATGAAGGTCTAGTGTACCTCGTAGATCTAGCCAAGAATGCTAGGATTTGCATGCTTTTCAAGGAGAAAGGCGGTGTAAGGTTTTCGCCATTATCCTGTAAAAGAGAGGCTTCTCCGCCTTGCTGGATATAGAAGGAGAGAGTGCTAATGAAAATCCCAAGGAGATGACTTGTGGAGTGGATGTAGTCCAAATTAGCTGAAAAACTAAAAATTTATTTGCCTATTCTTTTTTTTTTTCCTTTTTTTTTCCCATCTTATTATTTTGTGTTGAGCAATAATATCATTGTCGGAATCTTTATTTTAAAGAAAATAACTTGGGATGATTTGATTTTATTTTAATCTTATTTTTAAAAAATATTATTTTCTTTACTATATCATTTTGGTACTTTATTTTAATTTTTTTTTACTTACAGGTGTTTCTAAGAAAAATAATATTATTTTCATTAGAGAAATATTAATGTTTTTAAGGCTTCCACATTATTACAAATTTTTAAAAGACAAAACAATTCACCCTTTCTCTTGGGGGTGTCATACATCATTAGGGTGTCATTGAGATGTTGGAGGCTAGAGGTGTAACTGATTTAAGCTGGCTCAAGCTCAGCTAGATAAATGTCTTGTGAGCAAAGCTCGATGAGCTAACAAGCCAAGCTTGAGCCAGTCATTACTCAACTCATTAGCTCGCAAAGCAGCTCGTTTAAAAAATATTAATATGAAATGCAGTTCAAATATAATAACATTCAAGATTTTAAGCAAAAAATTTGTTAAAAATGTTTAAAAAATAAAAAAAATCCCAAAATAATATCCAGACTATTCATGTATGGCTAATTTAATCCAACAGTGCACGTTGCCCCAAGTTAGTCCCTCAACTTTGCAAAATTGATCTTAATTTAATCCCAAATGGACCATTTTGGATCAATTTTATGTAGTAAGTGGACTAAATTAGGGCAACAATAACATTATGTTCTAAGATTAAAATGGTCATATACAAATAGTCGAAGATTATTCTGAAATTTAACCAATTTAAAAATTATATTGTACTTTCTTATATTAAGTGATTATTTATTATTTTTCTTCTAATTTCTCATTTTTTATTATTTTGTCATAATAATTACTTGAATCAAAATTATTCTTTCATAATAAATGAATGACTCAAAAGCTCGAGCCTGAACTCGATTAATTAATCAAGCTCAAGCTCAAGTCATGAGTGAGCTCAAGTCGACTCGTTGACACCCCGACCACTATTGGAGGTTGTTAAAATGTGTGACAATAACAATGCTCACCATCAAGATGCAAGAAAGGAGAATGTAGTGATAACCGCAATGTTCCACCTAGAACATCATTAACAAAAATGGATTGATTGACATGATTGGATGTGTTGTTATTATGCAGGGAAGACAAAGGCTTCGTTTATGTGGCCAGAAGTGCTTAACAGTTTGGCTTTATGGCTAGAAAATACAATAAGTATCGCATGCATGCATGCGCAAACCCTAGTGAATTCTTCTATACCTACTGTGAACTGCTAGCAATTAGTGGCTCATTTCAACAATTGATCGCTGCTTATTGATAATAGGCTGAAAGGGCTAATGATGATACATGAAGGTGTAGAAGTTGGAGAGGTTTCCTCCTATTGGTGAGAATTCTCTAGCTTAATATAGTAGATCATGGGGTGGAGTTTATGACATGATTGATGGCCTACAAAAGCAGCATCAATGAGGATGTCGGTAAGGAAGCTTTGACAACTAAAAAACTTCTTTTAATTTGTCTCAAATCAAATTTCACCTTGCATGGAACTTTTGGAAAGGTATTTATTCACAGAAGAGGCAATTGAAGTCTGGCAATCTCAACAAAAGTTACAAATATGGAGGGCAATGCGAGGAGATTTGAGGAAAAAGGTTGAGATGGCTGTAAGGGAATTATAAAAATCTCATGTAGAAGTAGCTTAAAAGAATATAACAATATAGGTTATCCACTTGATGAGACTACTAACTTTTAAGGCCATTCAACTAATTCCATTTCTTTTTTATCCCAATAAAATAACTATATAAAGATAAAAGTGCAACATGGAAAATTAACAAAAATTGTCCGAGAAAGAAGAAAATAGATAAAACAAAATAAAGATTAGCATGGAGAACAAATAACCAACAAAATCTAAAAAACTACTCAATTAGACAGCCAATCTTAAATGATAGTGAAATTGTGAGATTGACGATATATATTTTTCTCTTCTCAGCCCAATCAGATGAATAAGATATGAAACCTTTTATCCATCATTGTATCACTCAGAATATTCCCATCAAAATCTAGAGGACACTCTGCATTGTGTTTATCTTTTTCTTCACCAATATGGGCGATATGAGGAATTTCAAGATTAGGAGGTTCAATATGCAAAATACTATTTGAAGGTATAGGGGATGCTATAATTTAAGGACTTGTAGGGGCAGGCACCACAATTTTTGTTTCAAAAGAAAAATCAATTAGTCCTTGATCAAAGTGCAAATTGCAGCTTACAAAGATGTGGTGGTTGATTGGAGGCATCAACAAAGATCTCAATAGAAGAGCTAATGATGGAGAATACTAATGATGATATCTATTGAGAAATCAAGAAAATATAGCATGGACATATTGAAAAAAGAAGTCACACGCCTACAACTATCGATAGGAGATCTCGACAAAGGCCGTCAAACATAAGTATGTTGAATTTTGCATCGTTGACAAATGTGCCACATATGGAGGTTACATGGATGGTGATCATCACATGGTAATATAGATAGAGCATCATTTGAAAGTGTCAATGGTGGCTATTGTATGGAGATGTTAGCAATGAAAGTATCATTAATGAATTCATAATAAATGATGTTGATGGAGAGCATCGATAAATGGAGTCTATGACAAGCATCATGCCAATGGTCTCATGAATGGTAGGCATCATTCAATGACATATATGGAGCCCGGCGCATGGGGAATTTGTTGTAGAACATTTGCAAATTTAACAAAGTTTTTAGTAAAGAAGTTAATAGTGTAATCACAAAGGGATAAACATCCATCATAGTCGATGAATTCCATCAAGAAGATGTTGATGGAGGCTTTCATTCTAATACAGATGAGGCCGGAGTACTATGCAATAATGGAGACCAATGACATGTGAAATGATGAAGGTTGTCATCAAAATGTTGGATGACATTAAATTGTTTGAAAAATAACAAAACTCGACATTAAGATGGATATTAAGAAGAATGTAGTGATGACCATAGTTTAAGTTAGAACATCAGGACACATATGGTATCATTGATATGGATGGATGTATTGTTATTATAAAGGGATGGTCGAGGCTTAGTCTATGAGGCTAGAAGTGATTCACTATTTAATTTTATGTCTGGGTGGAGTTTCCAACGAGATTGATGACCCACACGAACAGCATCAATGGGGTTGTTGGCGGCAAAGAATAATAGGCAATAAAAGGCATCTTAATTTAGCAATGCTCGTTAGAGGCTAGATTTTCGACAACTAAAATCTTTGTTGATCTGTTTGTCCTCCCATTTCACCTTGAATGGAACTTTTGGTAAGGTTAAACATGGGTGGGCAGTTGAAGTTTGGCAATCTCGACAAAAGTTATAACCATGGAGGGGATGGCAATGTTATTTGAGGAGAAAGTAGAGATGGTTATAGTTGAATTATAAAAATCTCATATAGATATAGCTAAGGGAATATAACACAATAGTTCATCCACTTGATGGGTCTACTAAACATTTAAGGCTATTCAACTCATTCCTTTTTTCCCTTTAAAACACAACTTTATACCAAGATAAATATACAAGTGAAACATGGGAAATTAACAAAAATGTCAAAGAAAATAAGCATATACATAGAACAAAATAAATATTAATATGGACCACAAATAACCATAAATATCTATAAAATCACTCAATTAGATTGCGTTGCTTGAATCCTGGTGAAATTGGGAGATGGACAATTTTTTTTTCTTATTTTAGACCTTACCTTACCTGATGAATAAGCTATAAAGCCTCCTATCCATTAGTATATCATCACTCGAAATTCTCCCAACAAAATCAAGAGGAGGACCTTAATTATGATCATTTGTATCTTCAAAAATAGGAGAGAGATGAGGAACTTCCAAATTTGGAGGTTCAATATCCAAAATATTATATGGAGGTGTAATGGATATCATAATTAAAGTACTAATAGGGGTAGGCACAACAGTTTCTACTTCCGAAGAAAAAACAATTGGTCCTTGATTGTGAGTGCAAATCAGAACTGATGAAGAAGCAACAACCACTATGGGAGAAGGAATAGTTTGACCATAAGAGTACCTCTTGAGACTGAACATTTGATTTTCTTTAACTCGAATGAGCCTTAAAACAATCAACAAAAGTGTGAAAAACTATTTTGCAAGATAAGCAATAGTGGGAGATGCCTTCAAATTCAATTTTCTCCCAATAACCACAAGACAATGTGCCAATCCACATCTCCTTTGAAATTAAGAAGTAGCATCCCGTTTCATCAAGACCCTGGCGACTATTGACCTAGAAATACTAGCAGTAATACAATCAACATGCAAAGGTTTACCAAAATTAAACCTCAAAGTCGAGTTGGCTTGTTGAAGTAATATCAATTAACCTAGGAAAAGGCACCCATACAAAGGTGCCAGGTGGTGGTTCCTTGAAAGTATAAAAATGAGGAGACCATTCCAACATTCAAATTGAAAAACCATTGATATAGAAGGTAAAAGAGGAAAAGAGCATACTATAATCTGACACTAAAGAAAGCCCAACCAACAGAATATTCAGCAAAAAATTATAAATCTGAAGCAAATTTTAAAATGACATTCATGTTGGGATGACCCATCATGAATTTTCCAACAATAGAGAAAGAAAGTAGTCGTACAAGTTCAAAGAGTTATTCATTTCTTTGGTCTATATATATAGAAGGAAGAATGAATGAAGAATTAGTAAAGAAAAAACGCAAAACGATTAAAAGGGGAGTTTTGGTACCCTTTTAAATGAAGAAAGAAAAGGAATAAGATAATCAATCATTCTTTATACATGAAAAAGTTACAGGAAAAAGAGAATAAAACAGGCCAAAAAAATAGTGTGGATAACTGGAAGAAAATCAAGATGAATCAATTTCTATTTGTACCAATAAGAAGATTAAAGTGAAATTTTTCATTATGATAGACCTAAAATATATATGGAGTGTAATTTAGTAGATCTAAAACAAAATACATCGAGTGTAATTTTACTGGTAATATACCTAGCGGAGGGATTGTGACTTTGAGCGATCAAGTCATTAATAAGCGTACATATTTTAGATATATCGAGTCTATTGTTCAGAGTAATAATGAAATAGATAGGGATATTATTAGTCGAATTCAAGTTGGATGGTTGAAATGGAGGAATGCATCGAACTTGTTGTGTGATAGAAAACTATCCCTCAAACTTAAGAGAAAATTCTATAAGATGGTGGTGAGACCTGCAATGCTTTATTGTGCATAATATTGGCCACTAAAAGTAAAGCATAATATTAAGTTAAGTGTTGCAGAGATAAGGATGCTCGGTTCAATTAGTAGCTAAACTCTTAGAGACATGATACGAAACGAGCATATACATGAAAATGTTGGAGTATCTCCAGTGGAAGATTAGATTAGAGAGAGTCACCTTAGATGGTTTGGTCAAATAAAATGGCAAACTTTCGAAGACCCGATTAAGAGAGTAGATATATTAGATTTTGCTTATGTTAAGAAACGTATAGGTAGACCTAAAAAGATTTGGTTAGAAAAATATTAGAAATGACCTTTCTTTATTAGATTTAAATGAGACTTTGACTTTTAATAGGACACAACAGAGAAAAAGGATTCATATAGCCAACCCCAACTAGAAGAATAAAGACTTTATGTTGTTGTTGTTGATAGACCTAAAATGTGTTTGTTCTAGTGGAAAGGAAAAAAAAAAGAGTAAGGGTATAACAAGTGAAATGATTGAAGGCATAAGATAAAGAGCTTTTTTAAGCTGAATGAATTAGGAGGCAGAATCAAAAAGATAAAGTGGTGTGACACTTCACCTAATTGCATCAAGCGCTAAGAGGTTGGCTAGTCAATAAATATAGTAAATGATCAAAATGATTCCTAAACTTCTAGATGTATCCATTTCAGTCCTATATATTTTTAGGTGATCGATTTAGCCCCTCACCAAAGCAAACATGAATCAATATAGTCAATTTGTCAGCTTTATCATTTCATTGAATGAAAATTGGTAGAGGGAAGCTTTCTACGAGGACATTTTGAACTTTTTAAGTTCAATCACATTAGTTTGAGTAGGTATTACGTAGTGAGATTGATATAAAAAATTTAGGATACCTTTATAAAAAGCTTCTCTCCACTAATTTCTATCCAAGTAAATGGCAAGGTTAGCTGATTTAAATTTGATCAGTTAGTAGGCTAAATTGGACATCAAGAAAAGTCTAGGACTAAAATAGACACATTTATAAAATCTAGGGATCATTTTGGTCAATTATACTCGATAAATCTTTCCATGTCAAATCCACAAACAAGAAAAATTGAGATTTCAATATATGCTTGAGATGATTATCTACTACAGCATGAGGGCGCACATTTATACATACAGGGCATTTAAATCTGAAAATCAAAAGGCCAAGAAAACCATTTAAATACAAGTTATCTTAGCTCCATGTTTTAGTTTATCTAATTCTGACCATGATGTTAGAAAGAAATCCTACTGCTACATGGATATTATATTGTATAAAACTATAAATAAGAAGTCTAATAGATTTAATGATTTGAAAATATATAATGTGCAGCAAAAAGTGCTGTAGTAAAGCAGACAGATAATAATCGATGTGAGATATATATTCATGGCAACTGTGAATGTTTCAAACTCGTTAGAGATTTAAAATCATTTACAATCTCTAATCATTACTTTGAGATGTAACACTATAACCAATTATGTACCAACTAAAGTATATACGGGCTACCTAATTAAGATTAGTTCATGAACCCAAATTAATATTAAACTCTTTACATTTAGGAAAAAATTAAATTAAAGCAGAAATAAAGTGGAAATCTAAGAAAAGGAAGAGATAATAATCATCTAAGGATTCTTAAATAAGCATAACCAACAGTAACTTACTAGTTTGAAATTGTGCTGGCACTGACTGAAATATCTGTCCAATTACCACAGACAGTATCGTCATCAGTGAAAGAGCTCCCATTGATCCATACAAAACCTGGTCATTCAAAATGCATATTGATAAGAAAAATACTTTGATAGAAAGTAGTGGAACCAGTTAACAACTGAAAGAAAAATATTATTGTAAACATGAAGTTATAAAAAGGAAAATGGAAAGAACAGATTTAACTGTTAAAAGACTTATGAAGTAAAAAAGGTTGCGTACAAACAAAAAAAGAAAAAAAATGTTTTCAAGAAAACAGCAGCCTAAATTTATGTTGCTTTTAATGTTAGCATTTATAGCATAGAAGAACTTGTGGATAAGAAGTTTCAATTTATACATACCAAAATATACCAGGCTTAAAGTTAGAACATTTTAATGCGGGCATTTGGGGCTGTTCTCTTCCAGTTGTTAGTTCATTTGCCACTGGCCTTGTCAATGCATTTTATTTCTAGTTTTTTTTTCTCATCTAGAAATATTTTACAGATGCTTCATGTTTTATTCTTTTCATTGACTAATGATAATGCTTCCTTTTTGTTTTAAAAAAAAAGTTCAAACAAAACTATAATTCCTGCAGGAATTATCCTAATTTAAATTTAAATCCATACACAAACTTTCTAAGCAAATTCAAAATTTTCAAACTCATTCTTATCCAGCAATGACCTACAATTTAATTCAACGGCTCAGCTTCTAGAGCCTTAATCTTCTTCGTATAATGTCCAATTGACAATACAAGCATGCCTATACACTGTGCGTCACATCTTTTTCAATCTCAAAGTGTGATATGCAAATGACAACCATTGTCCATTTTCATGGAGAAATCAAATCATTAGAACTCTAACGAGCATGATCCTTTCAATCTTTACACACACATATACATACATACATGTTTCGTTATATATATATACACACACACATACATATAAAATAAGGACGCAAGCTTGTTTGACATTTCTATTGATTATCAAGAGATGACGGACATCATAAATGATTTCGAAAGTCATCTGTATGCATGTATGCATGGATGCTAATACTACTGATATAACCTTCTAGAAAAAAATATTAAGTATCAAATAAATAAATATACATAGCATTTTAAGTATTTGTGAGTTTCTCATATGCTTATATGTAATATAATCTTATGGGTTGCTTGGTTGGAGATGTTTAGAGTGTATTATAATTCAAATGCCATGTTTTAAAAATTCAGGTGTTTGGGTGGCTGAAAAATAAAACCTTAATTCATTTTTTATGTATTCCATAATTGCCTAATTTGAGTTATTTCAAGATTTACTATTTAGCAAACTCTAGCCTCACTCGTGATTACACTCTTAACCCTCGCACCCTCATTACCTGCTAACAACAAACTTGCAAAGAAGCTTGTGACCCTCATTGCTCGCTCGCTAACACCAATCATGAGCCTCATTGCTCGCTCATGAACTCTAGTCGCGACTACCATTATTGCCAGCGTTGTTCACGACTACCACTATTAACGACCACATATGAGAACTCCACCAGCTCTACTATCGACCACACAAAAACATTACTCAACTCAACCTATAGTGTGATCTATTTAAAAATTAATTTTATTTGCACTCAACTAAATACATAAAAAAAATTACCAAGTGATGCACTCAACTAAATATATAAATCAAGGGCTTGAAGCATATTTGAAAGCTTTAAAATATTAATTAGGTGGTCAAATGATCTCCAAATATGGCATGCTTCTAGTTGAATCAAGCGGCTAGACGAGACGAATCTAACGAGCACAAGATACCTTAATTACGACATTATTAAGCCACTTAAGTGTTAAATGAATGATTTATGATCAAAAGAATCAATACAAGCCATCTGATGGAGAGCTCTGAATTTGCTCCATATTTTCTCTATATTTATGAGACATACCACTCTCAAAAATATATAAATAGATCCCCACTCCCCACATGAGAGGAGGGCTTGTACCCTTGGCTTCAATATAGGTCGTCAAGCCTTCATTGATCGACGACTATAGTCCTCAGATCATCATCATCACCACAACACGATCCTCCGATTACCATTGCCCATCGACTACAACCCTTCCCACCTTCGTTGCCCACAAACTATGGTCCTTCCGACTTATGTTTCCCACCAATTATGATCCTTCGACCTCAATCATCCAACTATAATCCTTTTAACCTTTCGTCACCCACCGACTACAATCACATCACCTATGTTGCCCAACAAAGGTCTCTGCAACCTCCATCACTCAATTACTATCCCTCGGATTACCGTCACCCGACTATGGTCTTTTGACCACCATCGCCCGACTATAGTCCCACAAACCTTCATCGCCCAACTACGAGCCCTCCGACCACTATCGCGCGACTATGGACCCTTTAGACTCCTCCTGACTACGAACCCTCTGGACTCTGTCGCCCGACTACGATTCCTCCGACCACTGTCACACTACTACGATTCCTCCGACCACTATGGTGCAGCAAAACTAAGGTCATAATTTTACTAATATTATAGAATTTTTGCTATGCAAGTTCAATTCACTCATGCAAGTTCAATTCGCTCATGCAAGCACCAAAGAAATATTATAAACCTACAGCAAAGGATTGTTTCATTTCGACTTTCAATCAAAAAGTCTTAACAAAATTATCAATTGGATTAATGCCATAATTATTATTGTATAAATTAAGGGCACACAATCATTAATACCATAATTATTGTTGAATAAATTAAGTCTACATAATTTTTTTTAGATCTACATAATCTGTGATCAACGTTGCACAAATTAGGGTTGTAGAATCGGCATAATTAAGTATTATAGTTATAAACATTTAGGAAAACAATTATAGGTTAAGAAGATATATGATTGTTGTAATCACTGAAATTTAGAATTGTATCATACCAATTATTTTCTATGTAAAGATGGCCTACAGATGAAGGCAAGGAGTCAAGTTTACAAGGAATAGGAGCATTACTCATCCTCAGCAGCGCTAGTCCTCCAACAATCTCATCTCTAGTGGTCGCTCGATCTCGGCATGTAGAGCATGTCTTGAAATGCAATCTAGTATAATCACCATAATCTCTATCAACAATGGTTATATCAATCTCATTTAAAGATTCTCTCACATCTCCCATGGTTTTTGGGCCTCATCGCCCAATGCTTGACTCAACAATGCCAAACTCATCTCCATCGAGCAATGCTAGCTCTCCACCAGCCTTGAAGCTCAATCTCACTACGAAAAGCTTGCCTAGACAGCAACCTAGTCTCATCACTCAGAGCTCTGCCTCCAAGTCTTCCATCACCCAATCTCACATTATGTCTTTGTCTCAAGTGATTCCTCATCGCCTCCAACGCCCTACAACGTCAATCTCTTGGTTAGATGGATTTTCTTTCAAGCCCATCTTATAGCACCATTTCTTTTTCATAACTGTTTTCTGAAAATCATCTATTGGGACTACTTGTTGAAAGTATTTAAAGGAACTTATATAGAGCTATGGCCTCGGGAATATGTGAGTTGTTGTGGACCAAGATGATTCTAGAAGACCTAAGGATCAAGTGGAATGATCCCATGACACTACATTGTGACAACAAGTCAACAATCAGTATAGCCCACAATCCAGTCCAGCATGATAGGACCAAACACATAGAAGTTGATAGACATTTCATTAAAGAAAAATTGGACAACGAATTAATATGCATTAATCATGTCTCATTAAAAGAACAACTTGCAAATATCCTTACCAAAGAAAGGATTGGACAACTCTGTCTTTCTCAAAATGATTGACAAGCTGGGAATGACATATCCATATTTCCTAGCTTGAGGGGGAGTGTTGAAATCCAGCTGTTCCTAGTGCAAAGGATCCGACGACTATGATGCACAGACATGGACACGGCGACACGGACACGACACGACACGAACATGGGACACAGCTTTTTTTGAAAATATAGGACAGGGGTACGGCGCGGACACGGCAATACATTTTTTTTATATAGTATATATATATATATATATATATATATATATGTAATATCATATTAAAAATGACAAACAATAATAAATGAATGACATGATAACTTGTCTAGTTGTAATTGTGCAAAAAGAGGAGATGAAAATACCTTCACTGCCAAAGAGATGAAAATGAGAATATTCGATGAATGGGTACTAAATGCAGACGTTGATTTGGTGTTGTGGATAGGAAATAAGAAATTTAGTTTAAATCTCGTTAAATATAAGAAATTATATTTAAAAAAAAATTATAAAATATTTAAGATACGTGTGTCAGACACGCGTGTCCAATTTATTTTTAATATTTTTTTAATCAGACATGTTTTCGGCATGTCTGACACGGTGTCGGACACTGCACGCCTCTTTGAGGAGAAGTGTCGGTGCATCATAGTCCGACGATCATAGAAAGCAATCCGTGGGGAGCTCTCATGGATTATGCCAGAGATAATTGCTTCTTTCCATAATGAAGGAACTAATTTAGGAAAGAGTATATTAGAGATTTTATGCATTAAATATGTAATTTGTTATTTTCTCATTGAGATATCTTATATAAATCTATAAATAGGAAAGAAATTATGCAATAAAGTTAAGCTTTTCTTCTCAAACCTCTGATTTTTAACAGTATCTATTAAGCCGCGTCATCAACATCTAATAGTCAGTTTTAAATCTATCTCAATCAGTGCAATATTATTCATATCTACAAACCTTCATACTACCAACATAATTACAATGGTCAAGGCATGGCAATGTGATCAATTCCTTGTGCGCAAATTGATGCTTCTTAAATAACTACCATCAATTTAATGGGAGATATCAGTTGGATATAAGCCGTAGTTATTGCTATCAAATTAAGGCTATTAAATATGTGTACTTATTGTTTTGCATATTAAGGCTAAATATTTTATGTAATTAAGTAGTACAGCCATAAATATTTAGAAAAATAACCTTATGTTCCTCATTCAACTAGATTTAATTGTTCTAACTGCTAAAATTTAGCCTTATATCATGCCAATTATTTTCCATATAATAATTAAAACACTTTGTATGAAGGTAATGAGTTCAATCAACGAGCAAATGTAAAATTAGTCATCTCAACTCACAATATTCTTGTATTATTCAACTTTCCAATTGCCATTTTATAATGTAAATAATGGATTTGTAAACAACAGTACATATAATCATTGGCTAAAAAGGATTTACTTGAGCAAACTTCATTCTTATGGTACCTTTTGGATGCTAAAAGGCATGTCCAATTTTCCTTGATAGCAAATAAGAATATGGAAATGAATATGAAGAAACTTTTGCACTTATGGTTAAAATGACTATATACAAATGGCTATCTCTATCATTGTGTCACAAGACCGTCCAGTCCACCAAATTGACGTTACAAATGTCTTTCTTCATGGAGGAAATTTATATGTTTCTTCCAACTAGTGTTTCTTCCCTTTACTTTGATGTATATAGAATAAAGTGCTATTCATATGGATTAAAACATGTTTCCTCAACATGATTTGATAAATTTTGGTCAGCCTTACTTTGTCCTTTAAACAAAGCTAATATGAGTCATCTTTATTTTTTTGTAAGACATCTAGTGGTATTGTTACCTTTCTTCTAATTAATTTTGATGATATTATCATTATATGGATAGATTTGATATTGATCACTCGCCAAAATATCTTCAGACCACATTTCATTCGAAGAATATTAGTGCCCTTACTTTTTTAGGTTTGAAATTTTACACTAATCCATCTGGTATTTTCTTTAACCAAAATAAGTATAGAACTAACAAATTACTTTGCCAAACTTCCAAACTACATTTCTTATAGATTATCCAACAAACATGAGCACAAAGTATCATAACAATAAGGGGTTGTTTGGTATCGGATTTATGTTGGGATTTAAGTCGGATTTACGCTAAATCCAGCCAAACAGTTTTTGTGCGTGCGTTAAATCCGGAGATGTCATAAATCCCGAAATTTTTTAGGGATTTACGGCTTAAATTCCGGATTTACTAAATCCCTTGGTTCGGTGGATTTAACGGGATTTAGCCAAATAAGCGCGCGAAAGGGAGAAAGTTACCTTCACAGCTAGCGAGCTCCTGTTCTTGCTTACGATCAAAATGTCGTAACTTCCGATCGGACGGGAGGGAAAGTCGTAGAAGGAGCGAAGTCGAACAGCCATGAAGGAGCCGAAGAAGCGACGCGTGCAATCTATACACCTCCTACAAAGCAACGAAGCCGAGAAGCAAGGACGAAAAGAGAGGATGAAAGGCAAACCTAGACGCCTTATGTTATTATTGATTAACTTAATTAATATAATTTAAATTATTAATAATTAAGTAAATTAATTAAATAACTAATTGTATAGTTAGTGCATAAATTAATTATCTAATTTAACTTAATTGTATAATTAGTAATTAATATTAATATAATTAGCTTAATTAATATAACTTAAAATATATATTATTATGTAGATAATTAATAGTGTAATTAATAGTTAATAAGTACTTTGTACATAATATCTTATTAAATTCATAACACATTAATTTTTATTTTTAATTATACATTTATTTTTAAATTTATAATTATTTTCTTCACATTTAAATCCCTAACTACCATAAATCTTGAAATATGTACCAAACAGTTTCTCAGAATTTAACAGGATTTAGCATTTGACATACCAAACAGTTTTCAGGATTTAACACATTTCAGATTTACTAAATCCAGATTTACAGGATTTACTAAATCCTACTAAAGTTAAATCCCACTTGTTGCCAAACAGCCCCTAAGGGTGGTCTTCTCCCAGATCAAATTATATTTTGCCAACACAAAGTATCATAATAATAAGGGTGGTCTTCTCCCCGATCAAACTGTATTTCGCCAGCTAATAGGTAGTTTCAACTATTTGACAATTATTAGACATGTTATTCTTTCATTGTTCAATACATCTGTTAATTTATGCAAACTCTGTCATTTATGATTAGCTATCATTTGTCGAATCATTTGTAATCTTATTGGGACACCTAATCAAGATATGTTATATCCAACTAGTTCATTCATTTTATGACATATAGTGATTTTGATTGGGTCAACTATCCTAATACCTGACAGCCTATCATGAACTGGTGTATGTTTTGTTGTGACTCATTCATTTCATGGAAGAGTAAGAAGCAACCTAATGTGTCTAAATCATCCATTAAGATTGAAAATCATGCAATGTTTGTTGCATGCTCTGAGATTACCAAGCTTCATTTACTTCTATTTGTACTTATTTCTTCTCTAAAAAATATCACTCCATGTGAACAATGCTAGTAAACAACAACAACAACAACAATAACATCAAGCCTTCATCCCACTATGTGAGATCGGCTACATGAATCCTTTTTCTCTATTATGTTCTGTTAAAAATCAAATTCTCATTTAAATCTAATAAAGGAAAGTCATTTATAATATTTTCTAACCAAGTCTTTTTAGGTCTACCTCTACCTTTCTTAACATAAGTCACATCTAATACATCTACTATCCTTACTGGGTCATCGGAAGGCCACCGTTTTATGTGACCAAACCATCTAAGATGACTCTCTCTAATCTTATCTTCCACTATAGCTACTCCAACCTTTTCACGTATATGCTCATTTCGTATCTTATCTCTAAAAGTAAGCCACTCATCCACCTAAGCATCCTCATCTCTGCAACATTTAACTTAATATTATGCTTCTCTTTTAATGGGCAACATTCTATACCATAAAGCACTGCAGGTCTCGTCACCATCTTATAGAATTTTCACTTAAGTTTGAGGAGGTCATTTCTATCACACAGCAAGCCCGATGCATTCCTCCAATTCAACCATCCAACTTGAATTCTACATGTGAACAATGCTAGTGACATACAAATTATTATTCATATTAGTTATCATAAATGGATTAAGCATATTGAAATTGATTGTCATTTGATTCAAGAAGCTTTCAACACATTATTTCTCTTCTACATATCTACAAACCTTCAGATTGCAAACATAATTACAAAGGTCAAAGAACAAAAATGCCATCAATTTCTTGTTGGCAAATTGATGCTTCTTAAATAATTACCATCAATTTAATGGGAGATATTATTTGGATATATGTCATAATTATTGTTATCAAATTAAGGCTATAAAATATGTGAACTATTTGGTGTGCATACTAAGGTTATACAATTTATGTAATTAAGTAGTATAGTCATAAATATTATGAAAACAATTTTATGTTCCTCATTCGACTAGATATGATTATTGTAATCACTAAAATTTAGCCTTATATCATGCCAATTATTTTCCATATAATAATCAAAACACTTTGTATGAAGGTAAGGAGTTCGATTGACCAATTGACAATGTTATTACACACAAATGTAAATTTAGTCATCTCAACTCACAATATTCTTGTAGTATTCACCTTTTCAGTTGCCTTTTTTTTCTTTCAAGGGAGATCATAATAACTATTATTATAATATAAATAGTGGATTCATACAACAGTAGCTATGATATATTTTGTTTTGAAAAAGTGTCACTACTACCTAAGGAAGCCCTAGAAGTCCTATGAAAAGTAAACATCGGAATTAGAAGACTAATCCGTTCAAAACTGGTTATGCTAAAGATAGTCCCTATAGAATATTAGTCAAAAGTTGATACTATTTAAAGCAGGAATTCACAATGAAAAGAAGAAAACATGAAAAAGAAGATAAAATAGATACCAGTGCTTTATCATATTGCATAGCCAACAAGGCAGCTATGAAAAAGGTCTGCAAAGAAAAAGACATTATAAACTAAATCAGATTCCAATTTATGATTGGATAACACATAGTACAGTTTCATGAAGCATGCAGCAAGAAATAATCAAACTTAGGAAGATTACAAAAGGTACAAATGATGAACGAACAAAATAATTCATTTGATAAAAATGAACACGAAGCATAATTAGTTCACTAGAAGAAAATGGTGCCATGAAGTGTTGCCAGTTCATTGAAAGTTGTAAAGACTAAATGTGTGCAACGACACAAAAGGTCTTCAGTAGAAAAGTAATTATCACAAATTAAAACATAAAGATAGACTCTCGACTGATTTGAATAGCATTTAAGGTAAACGGTGTAAATAAATTAGTTGAAACTTAAAGCAAGTGTCATGCAGTGAAACAAAACAAAAACGTGTCATGTTAGATTCTTTACCATAAAATGTGCACTTTGTACCATCATAGAGTGCATTTTGGTTTCCAAAGAACTTTTTCATAATGCAGAACAAATTTCCACCATTTTAAAGCCCAAAAACAAAATGGCGGAAATTTAAAATACTGGAAACTTGTCAAAAGTACAAATGCTAAAGCTGATGGAGAATCAAAATTGGTTCAAATTTAGTTAGTTGAGAGATCAAATTCATCTAGAAAAATGTGAAAGTAAAATGGACACATCTAATAACAATATGGACCAATTTGGTCATTTGTTCCACTTTCCTAGTATGAGGGAGTCATTTGTCTAAAATAAACCCAACTCTCAAGCTTCCTTTTCCCTTGAGGTATCTTTTGAAGGAAACTAGATGCTCCAACGTTTAACAAGAACTCTTAAACTAGAAAGATGAAATTATAATTAAATGTATGTAAACTAGACCTAATAACATCTGTATAAAATGAATAACCTTGTCTCCAATCTCAGAAACGAATATCAGCATAAATGCAGCAGTGAACCCTGACTTAGCTAGCCCAGCTACAATTGCAGAAGGGCCTCCCTTCGTGAATGCAATAGCTAAGAACACTACTAAGCATACTAGTAACACACCAGCAATTGACAATGGATATTGAATTCCAGACAGATGTTTCGTCCTGCCATTGCAAGAAAGAAAATTAGCATAGCTTGCAATATATATCATGAAGCCATCTATGAAAATCTTAAGAACATTACTAGAAATATGAACATGTATTTTGAAAGATTAATAGCTTCACAAGAATTAACACAGCCCATAAAAGGGAACGGAGCAGTAGAGGACAGAAATTAGTCCAAACAACATCAAAAGATCAGGAAATAATAATGATTGTTCACAGAAATAACAATGATTGTTCTAGGACCACAAATAGAAAGTGGTGTTTCTTATGCTTGGACTCTGATTCCTAGATTATGAAAGTGGATTTCCTAAATCAGAATACAAAATCGATAAAATTTTTTGGAATAGCAGAATATGGTAACAATTATTTGGCCTGTTGTATTTACTATGAAAAACTGTGTTATTAGTACATTTTCTATATTGATTTATCAACATCTTTCAATAATAATTACACAAATGATATTCCAATCGTATTTTATTAGCATCTTGATGTTGCCCAAATGAAAAGCCACATATACATCAAGCTATATGAGTTGCCTGATTCACTGGCATCTGATATTGTAATGTTATGGTATCAGCAAATGCTAGTTTGCTTTTGTTGGATTTTTTTCTTGAACCGTCAGTGAACCTACATGACCCATGGATTAGATGTAATTACATTTATAAAAGATTTCATGATAGTAAATTATGATAGTAAGCCTGCTTAGGTATATGCTACAACAATATCAAGCATTTATCCTCGACGTGGGGTCGGCTACATGAATCATTTTTCTCTATTGTGTCCTATTAAGAGTCAAATTCTCATTTAAATCTAATAAAAAAAGTTATTTATAATGCTTTCCAACCAAGTCTTTTTAGATCTATCTCTATTATTCTTTAACATAGGCTAGATCTAATACATCTACTCTCCTAATTGGGTCATCAGAAAACCAACATTTTATATGACCAAACCATCTAAGGAGACTCTCTCTAATCTTATCTGCCACTGGAGCTGCTCCAACCTTTTCACGTACATACTTGTTTCGAATTATGCCTCTAAGTGTAAGGCCAGTCATCCACTTGATCATCCTCATCTTTGAAACACTTTACTTAATTTTATGCTCTCTTTTAATGGCTAACATACTGCATCATAAAGCATTGCAGGTCTCACAACCACCTTATAAAATTTTCTCTCAAGTTTGAGGGGCATTTTTCTATCACACAATAGGACCAATGCATTCCTCCACTTCAACCATCCAACTTGAATTCTACTAATAAGATTCTTATCTATTTCACCATCACTCTGATGTTTGAACAATATAACTGAGATATCTAAAATGTGCATTCTTTTAATAACTTGATTACCCAATGTGACAATTTCACCACTAGATTTATTATTACAAAAATTACACAACATGTATTAAGTTTTAAATTATATCGAATGAAAACCTTTAGACTCTAATATTGACCTCCATAATTCAAGCTTTGCTTCGACTCCCTCTCTAGTCTTATCAACAAGAAAAATATCATTAGCAAAAAACATACAATAGGGTACATCCTCTTGCGAATGTCTAGTAAAAACATCCATGACTAAATCAAAAAGATAAGAGCTTAAAGCTAATCCTTGATGTAATCCAATTGAAATATGAAAATACTTGGCCAAATCTCATTGTGTTTGAACACAAGTAGCAGCTCATGCATACATATCCTTAATAACTTTAATATAAGAAATATTAACTCCTTTCTTTTCTAGAACTCTCCAGAGCACTTCTCTTGGAACTTTATCCTATGCTTTTTCTAAATCAATAAATATCAAATTTAGATTCTCCTTACTCTCTCTATACCTCTAAATCAAACCTCCAAATAAATGTATAACTTTCATTGTAGACCTACCCAGCATGAATCCAAACTGATTTTGAGAAACATGAGGATCATGTCGTAGACTATGATCAATTACTCTCCCATAATTTTAATGTATGACATATTAACTTAATTCCTTTGTAATTCGCACACTCATATGCTTTAACATATGCTAATGACTTAAAATACCATAGAAGAACTAAATATATAAAAATAAAGTATCATTTCTCGTGAGATATGATAAACCAAAGAGAATTAATATTGCACTACATAACTCTAAAGCATATGGTGGTGGATTTGTTCACCAAACCAATAGCAAAGGATTTGTTAATTTAAATACTAAAGTATCTAAGTTTAAAAAAGAATATAAGATATTCTTAAATGTAGAAAGTCAAATTGAGCAATTTTATTAATGAAAGTTGTATTTATGATTAAATACTTAATTCTTCGATAGTATCCAATTGATAAGTGTTATAATTATTAATAGGACATTAAATTATATAGTAGGCCAGAATGCATTAGCACATGACTTATCACCTTTTTCATTGGGCAAGCGGCAAATGTTGCATTAATACATTTGTCTGATGCTTGTCACAATGGGAAGAGATAATACATAATCAAAGCATTATTATTGGTGAGCATACAAGACAAGGAAACGTTGCACATTAATGTAGTGACTAACATCCCTAAAATCTTAGGAAACATCTTTTAAGTCTTAAGATATCACCTTGGTTTGAGTGCCAATATGAGGCCTATCAAAATTCATCAAGACATCTTTAAGTCAATATGAGTTGACATTGATTTACCAATCATCCATTAAATCTTAAAAGACCAAGCAAACCTCTAGTGGGTGGATTCAAATAATAGTTGGAGATCTCCAGTTGGTTACATGGCATTGTGACAATGAAAGACAAGTATATTGTCAAGCTAGATAACATAGCATATAACTTGATGAGCTTCAAGATACATGCTTTTCAACAGCATGCGTCTAAAATGAAAGAGGATATAAACAATTACTTCCAAGTCCTTTAATCTGTCCATTTCATCATACCATTAAAACTTTCAACGATATTTCAAGATTGGTTGGAGATTGATTACTTATGCTGCTACCAATAGGCATGATTAATGTAATGTGATGGGACATTTCTAGGAAATAATTTATCTAATTCTAACAAAATATATGTTTGAGAGGAGGGTAAGCTTTGTGCATTCTCACATTAATATATGTAGATCGACCCGTTAAGCTATCATTTAAAGTAAAATTTTTTATGGATGTTGCATGGCATCATCAGGAGGGATTGAAAGTTGCTCAACCTAATGCAAAATAAAGGAATTAGGAGTCTGCAAGGACAAATTTGTTTGGCTTTTTATTATATCTTTTGCAAAATGGTTTAATGTTGGTCTCCATCCTGGCCTTTAAAAGCTTCTAAACGGGATGGTTTTGGACTATGTCTGTGCAGCCACAACAATCATTGGCCATATGAAAAAGAGATGCTAGAAATGAAGAAGCGTTTCATGCACTTTAGTTAGGCTGGAGTTGATAAAGCATCATGTGAAAGTGGTTTTAGGTTTGGCCGGCAATGGGCTAGGAGTCTAACCTGCACCAAACTGGAGATTTCAAATCATTGGAACCACCAGACCATTCAATGTAACCACCTTGAGGTAGTAGTGAAGTTAAAAAAATTGGCTTTGCATGAACAAAAATGAGATTTATGAAATGCATGCAGTGAAAAAGCAAACAAACTATTGATATAGAAGAAAACCAATCCACTACCATCTCTATTCTCATCATCCATTGCCGCATAGTTGAATGCTTAGTTCTTTTCTTCACTTTCTTCTCCAGGAGTTTTCAAGGCATTTAATTCAGCATGAGATCGAGCTTGAATGACTCATGTATGCACGAGAGAAAGTAACATGCAATTCAGACTTCCATTATGTTGAGGTAATGTTCCACCAAATTTTACTGGTTTGGTGGCATTTTCGAATAGAAATTGTAGATAACATTAAAGTCAAATCTTCTTGCCATATAGATGTTGAGCAAACCTTTGACAGCTAAATATTGGACATACAATGGCAAAAATAAATGACAAAGAAAAAAATTATCATAATCACAGTTAATTATTCTAAATAGCAAAAGCACTGACTTTGTTAGATAACATTATTATTTAAATTACCAAGATAATACTGTAATAAATATCATTAAACCAAACAAACCTCAACTAAATACACAGCATTTGCAAATAACAAATGAAAGATAACATGAACATCATAATAATACTAACAACTTAACTATAATTGAATACAACAACAATCTTTTATCCCGCTCCATGGGGTTAACTATAATTGAATAAATTTAAAAAAAAAAAAAATACCCCTTTGCATGATGAGCTTTCTAAAACCATGCAACCATTCCAAACAAATTACAGAACTACAGCACGCACGATTTAGGAGAAGCCTGAGAATTAGAACCCCTTTCCAGATTCCTTTGGCTGATCTCTCGACTCCCATCTTCATAACTCCCAGTTTCAATATCTATGTTAGACGACCGCACTTTAATGATGCTGCCATAACATGTCAATCTCGATATGCATCTGTGTGTTACAACAAATAGCTAAAATTTAATGAGCACAAAACTAAAAAAATAAAAAGAGTGATTTGTTTAAAAACGACGGTTGCAAAATGTGCAGAAAGAATTGCGCGACCTGCACTTCCCCCATGGGGTGGAACCGTAAAAGTAGCTCCCTCCTGAACCAAAGGGCTTCGACCGTTGCAAAGCCCAATCATCCCTGAACTTGAAGGACCTCGAGGTGCTCTCTGCTAAGGGGGGGAGAGCCCAACCTTGAGAGGACGAGGATGCGACCAAAACTGAAAAGGGGTATAGTGAGGAAGAGCAGCCGGTTGCGGCCGCCATGCTGAAGGAGTTCAGGCCGACCGCCGAAGCTAAATTCGCCGGATAAACGACTGCATAGCAATATTGCTCAGAGATGACGGTTGCTATTAGAACTTAGAAGTGGGAGGATATGGTCAAACCTTTCTTAGCGCTAGTCTATCTCATTCTTCATTCTTAGTAATGAAGTAATTTAAAAGGGACAATTGACTAAAATTTATCATAATCCCTAAATTTTTTTAAAGTAATTATATTTAAAAAATTTATTTCAATCAAAATAGTTTTTCTATTAACATTAAAATATTTTTTTAAAATATATCACAATAACTTTTAATTCAATCAAATCTCAAAATATATTTTTAATAAATTTTGAAATTTGTTACAACCATATCTGAATCTTTTAAATCCTAAATATGATTCAAATAAAGTTTAAGCATGATTGGAATAGAATTTGAACAAGATTTTTATAGCATTCAAAAAATGCTTGAACAAGACTCTACCAAAGTTCAGATAAGATTCAAATATGGTTCATGTATGATTCACACAAGATTCTAATGAGTAGATATAGAAAAATGCAATCAAACAACATTAAGTGATCATACAACAACGTCTCTATCCCACTACGTGGGGTTGGCTACATGAATCCTTTTTCGCAATTGTGTCCGGTTAAAAATCAAAGTCTCATTTAAATCTAATAAAGAAAGATCATTTCTAATATTTTCTAACAAAGTCTTTTTAGGTCTACTTCTACCTTTCTTAACATAAACCAAATCTAATACCTCAACTTTCCTAACCGAGTTATCAGAAGGTCTCTGTTTAATGTGACTAAACGATCAAAGGCGACTCTCTCTAATCTTATCTTCCATTGGAGCTACTCCAACCATTTCACGTATATGCTTATTTGGTATCCTATCTCTAAGGGTCAAGCCACTCATCAACCTAAGCATCCTCATCTCTGCAACACTTAACTTAGTATTATGCTTCTCTTTTAATGGCCAACATTCGGCACCATAGAGCATTGCAGGTTTCACCAGCATCTTATAGAATTTTCCCTTAAGTTTGAGGGGGGCATTTCTATCGCACAATAAGTCCGATGCATTCCTCCACTTCAACCATCCAACTTGAATTCTGCTGATAATATCCCCATCAATTTCACCATCACTCTGAACAATAGATCCAAGATATCTAAAACATGTACTCTTATTAATGACTTGATCGTCCAAAGTCACAATCCCCTCACTATGTCTATTGCTACTAAAATTACACTCCATATATTCAGTTTTAGATCTACTCAAGAGAAAACCTTTAGACTCTAAAGTTGACCTCCATAATTCAAGCTTACCTTCAATTCCCTTTCTAGTCTTATCAACAAGAAGAATATAATCAACAAAAAAGCATACACCAAGGTACATTTTCTTGCAAATGTCTAGTGAAAACATCCATGACTAAAGCAAAAATATATGGACTTAAGGCTGATCCTTGATATAATCCAATCGAAATAGTAAAATACTTTGTCAAACCACCTTGTGTTTGAACACAAGTAATAGCTCCTACATACTTATCTTTAATTATTTGAATATAAGCATTATTAACTCCTTTCTTTTCAAGAACTCTCCATAACACTTCTCTTGGGACTTTATCATATGCTTTCTCTAAATCAATAAATATCATATGTAGATCCTCCTTATTCTCTCAATATTTCTCTATCAAACCTCTCAATAAATGTATGGCTCCCATAGTAGACCTACCCGGCATGAATCCAAATTGATTTTGAGAAACATTAGTATCACGCCGCAACCTACGCTCCATAACTCGCTCCCATAGTTTTAAAGTATGACACATTAACTTAATTCCTCAATAATTCGCACACTCATGTGCATCACCTTTATTCTTAAAATACCTAAGAAATCCAAATTGTCATTTGTCATAAAAACTAAGCTCAAACACTCCTAATACATTTCATGAATGATTTGGCTCAAGGCTAACATAAACTCAAATCCCTTTGATCATGGTTAATCTAACTTTGACAAAAACCCAAAATAAACACTAAAATTAACCTAAAGTCCAAATCAGATTATTTTCCCCTAGTGGTGGTTCTAAATATTTTTAATTCATATTAGAGTCATTTGTAACCAATTCCCATCTTTAGTTAACCCATTTTGACCAAAAGTTGCAAAATTGCCAAAAAACCATAGGGTACCCTTTACAAGCTCCTTAAGTAAAATCCTTAAACCAAACCATGGGAATGGTTTTAAATGACGTTAAATTGATTTTAGAAACATTAGAATCATTCCCTACTCTTGTTCAACCCTTTTGACCAACAAAGGATAAAATTATCATAATGCCCTTATAGGATCCTTAATGAACTTCATAAGCCCAATCCTTAGATTTTGGGTTAGTATTAGTCTCAAATCACCCTAAAACTATTTTAGAGACATTTAAACCCATATATAGCTTAGTATCAACCCATTTGACCACAACAATCCAAAATTATCAAAATAACCCTAGTCCTAACACAATGACCTAAACTCAATTAGAAAACCCCATCATAACTAATTATTTCAAACCAACCATTAGATCATTTAGTGTTAATGTTGGCCCTTGATCAGCCCTTTTGACCAATGATAATCATAGTTGAACTAAATTACCAAAATTTCCCTACACCCTTACTTATATGTGTCATAAAAGATATAACTCATCCTAAAAGTAGAACATAGCATCATGCATAAATTTAATCCTAAGGGTATATGTCATGTCAATTGGTATAACGCCAACCACAATGTAATTCACTATATTATCATACCAAAGTACTAATATTTCAGCACTCTTTGTCACTTAATGCAAATAGTTTATTGCATGGAAAAACCCCATTTATGTCACTCTTGTCATTAAAAGGTTTTTCTAATTCTAATATAGATAAATGATATGGTTCATAGTTCCCTTTCTATATAATATTTCCACATTAAATTCTTGTAGTAAGAGAATCCATCTAATTAGCCTAGGTTCATCATCTTTTTTGGTTACTGGATATTTGATATCATGGTGGTTAGTGTAAACAATAACTTTCATGCAAATTAAATATGAACTAAACTTATCAAAAGAAAATACTATTGCTTGTAATTCTTTTTAAATTATTATATAATTAATTTGTGTTTCATTATATGTTCTACTAGCATAGAATATAACATGAAACCTTCTATCAACTTTTGTTGTAATACTGCTCTAAAAGGAAAATACTATTGCTTGTAATTCTTTTTCAACTATTATATAATTAATTTGTGTTTCATTATATGTTATACTAGCGTAGAATATAACATGAAACTTTCTATCCACTTTTGTTCTAATATTGCTTCTACAGTAAAGTCATTAGCATCAGTCATAAGTTCAAATTTAGACAAATCAGGTGCAATGATAATGGGTGCCTACAAATGATTTTTCAAAGTTTCAAGAGCTTTTAGGAACTCATGTCGAAATAAAAAAGGGGTGTACTTTTCTAATAGATAGCATAAAGGCTTCTTAATTTTAAAAAGTCTTGAATGAATCTTCAATAAAATCCAATGCGTCGTACAAAACATCTCAATCCTTTAAAAGAAGTAGGATGTGACAAAATTTCTATTACATGAATTTTTTCCTAGTCTACCTCCAAACTTTTTCCAAATATCCTATGGCCCAAGATAATACCCTATGTGACCATGAACTAACTCTATTCACATTTCAGCACTTCACATATTTTTAAAATCGATGCTAAGTGCTCAAGACAATCAAATGAAGTACCAAAAAAAAAAATCATTCATAAAGATCTAAATGCCCTTTTCAATCAAATTTGAACATCTAAAATGTTACAGGGGAATTATAAAGTCCAAAAAGCATTCTACGAAAAGCAAATGTACCATAAGAGCTTAGTAAAATTGACCAAGCCAGACCCTAAGACCACTTCCATTGGATTCACTGGGGCAAAACAAGTTTGCTGAGCCTAGAACCAGATCCTGGTTCAACCTGGATAATCAAGTCAACCTAGGTTGACCAAACTTGCCCAAATTCCTCTTATTTAGGTTTCAATCAATTTCAAATCCTCTTGAGCTCAATCTCTAATCCATTTGGGTTTTATTGATCATGTTGACCTATTAAACACTTGGCTTGGTCAACCTAACCCTTATTTGGTCAAATTTGACCTATTTAAGTCAAATACATGACCCCTTTGGCATTTAAACCCATCCAAGCCTCCCCTTGAACCCAAACATAGCCAAGGAAGCTCAGTTCCCTTCTAATTAACCCTAGAATCCATCCTAGTACTCCATCTTAGTCCTCCCCTCTAAGGCTTCATTAGAGGGGACCTTGCATACAATTCCTTCCTAAGACTCCCCAAGTCTGAGAGTTCTCTTGTGTGAACTCTCCAAACCTCCCCCGCCTTTACCAAGCCAAACCTTCCATCAATGCCCCGTCAACGGCGGGATCTCCAGCAAACTGAGCCTTAATTCCTTCCAAGGTAATTTGTCATCGATCTAAAGCTTTTCAGAATGCAATTTCTTCTACAAATAGGAGCGTGGACAGTCTACAAGTGCAACAAGCCCAAGCCCATGATCTTGTGAATCCAACATTTGGATTAGGTATAATCTCAAATCCTAGTCTAGAACACTTAGATATAGATAACTTTTCATAAAGTGTGTTTTAAACCATGATATTGGTCCCCCATGACGAATGCTCTTCATGTATAGATAATACATTTAAAATTTAGTTGATTTGATCGATCTGATCGAGAGAATGAGCCATTTTCTTATATTAGGGTTTGGTTTATGTACCCTTAGCTTTGTATAAGATCTGGATCATTGATCACATGAACAATGATCCGGATCTATCCTTTCCACGGCATTTATTTGATCGTAGATTTGATTCCGCTATCAATTGTTCTATTCGGCTTGATCCAAGATGTTGCTTCAGTTCAATGGGAGATTAGACAGCGTGGATACACTGTTGACATGGTTAATAAAATTGCGTTCGTGATTTCATTATCTGGCAATCATTGTCGCGGTGCAATTACTGCATTGCTAGGCAACGATTAATCGTGGTTTGAGTTGACCATCCCACTTCCCCACTAGTCCTCCCGCAGCTTTTTTTATTTAAAATTAGTTTTAAATTTTAATTTAAATCCTTTTTAAACTAGAATTCTTTAAATAATTATTTAAAATTATTTTTAAAATCCAAAAAATACATATAATATATCAAAATTTTCAAAATTTAATAACCTTTAATCTAAAAAAAAAATTACTTTAAAATATATTATAAATATTTTAATAACCCTTATAATTAAATATTTAATTAATAGTTAATTAAATTTTAATTTAAATATTTTTCAAAATTAAGAAAATTAAATGTTTTAATTTAAAATTAATTTTGTAGATTAAAAACCTTATTTCTCTTAATAATTCTTTATTATTAAATTACTTTAATTTTTTATTAATATTTAACTAAATATTATATTACATATTTTCAAAATAAAAATTTTTTTTTTTGAATTATTTTAAATTATTTCTTAAATGATTAGATGATCTCTCAAAAATATTCTAAATTATTTTTATTACTTATATGTATATTTTAATCTTTAAGTATTGAGAGATCCTTTTGAAATTTTAAACATAGCTTGAGCATGTGAAAATAATTCATGGAGAAGAATTAGTGAATAATTAGACTCCAAATATTCACTAATCAAATCATTAATCCTATTAATTATTATTTAATCTTTCCATATTTAGGATGCATGAGCACTTAACTTAGGCTCTCTTAGTTCTAAAGATATGACTTGTGATTGTGTGTTGCATTTACCAATAAAATCCAAGGGTTAATCATGACATTTGATTTGAACCTATTCAACCTAGCGACACTTTTAGAACAATAATTAAGGATCTGTCTAAAAAACTTAGAAAAATTTTAGGGATTATGATACACCTCCAAATGATATGAAACTTGAACCATTTAAACCTACTGACATCTCAAACCTCCTAGAACTTTCTAGAATTTTTTTAGGACCCTTTAAGTCACTTAATTAATTAACCATAATCTGCCCCTTTAATTAAACCCTAAAAAATTCAAAAAATTCTAATAATCTAAATTACACCTAAAAATTACCAATAATATATAAAACTCTTTGGAATTTAATCCTTAATCCAAGAAAATTAAAAACTTTTTAATTGGACCTTAATTTGAACACTAATTTAATTTCGATTATAAATCACCTTTTAATTGAATTAATTAATTAATAAATTATTAAAAAAATTTTAAAATCTCCCAAACACTTGAAAATACTTCATTAAGTCATCCCTGACCTTTGGAGGTGATCCCAAGAGGTTTGGATTTCATTTAAATGAAAATCCCTAAAATATCCTTAATTAAATAATTTTTAATAATTCATTAAATACCAAAACTTTGAAAAATTATAACTAATTCTAGAAAAAATTTAAATTGAGTAAACTAAAAGGCATTCAACTCCAATTAAAATATAGTATTTATTAAAAAAAATATGACCATTCAAGAAATAAACCCATTTAAAAAAGTCAATTACTCCCAAAAAGGTCTAATATTTAATAAAAATACTAGGACTCAAGAACTTAGCGTGTTTCTAAAAGTCAACTTTGTACCCCTTTAACCTAGTAGGATATGATGACCCCAAGCATTTTAAAATTTGCTAATTCAACTTAAACTTTATAGAATATTATCCTAAGCATTAAAATTGACCAACCAACTAAATTAATTAAAATTGACTTCAAGACATTAATATTTAAACTTTAATTAAAAATTCTCCTTTTGACCTCCAACAAATCGGATCACAAATAATTTGAATTAACTACCCAATATAGGGCATACACAAAACCACAAATCCTACTTCACACACATAGAATTATTTGTTAGGACACTACTTCTAGCCTTAGGATAGACCGGTGTTTTCTTTTTATTTCTTTGATGTGACGATTTACATGTGGCACATGTGTTGGTTATGATAGTTATTACAATGATTTTTCTAATTACTATATTATTTCTATGATATAATGGGTGATAGATTATCCATAGGTTAGGAGCAATTTTGATACTAATGATATTTTCTGTAAGTGGTCATGCTCATGCAACACTAAAAAGGAGGTTAAAATAAATAAATGATATATAACTTTAAAGGTGCTTTAGCCGCTTAGTCCCCAAATAAATAAGAGTATGACAATGTGTGGCTGGCATGATACCTTTATTTTCATATATAACTGCTTGGGATGTCTTATTTTAACTACTTAGGATAGCCCTGTAGGAGAGTCTAGATTTTTTTTCTGTAATTCTGATGTAATGTATTTGAAGTAAAGAGTTGTAAAATTCTTTAGAAATGAGGCATTTTAATAAAATGTCAGGGATCCAAAGAGAAAAGAAAGTCATTCTACGAGGAATTTCTTTTTATTTGGGTACCCCATTGAGGACGAACCATATGAAGACTGAAAAAGGTAATCCATAGACGAACCAGAAGAAGAAGATCAAGATTAAAAATGCCCCATTTTTAAGATTTATGTCATTTTGTAGGATTAGAATCCAGGATACTGTCAGTGGGGTTTGGCCACCATTAATTTTCTACAGACCCTGTGTTGTATATTATATGAAACTTACCATGGACTTTCGGATACTCTTTTCTCTGGTTGATATTTTATTGATGTGTTTACTTTGCTTGTGTAGTAGAAATAATATGCTTTTTATATGTTTCTTTCTTATATGTGTATGCGCCTAATTTTGTTAAGCTATTTAGGGATAAAACATTGTATACTTGTAATTAAAAAGTAAAAAATTAAGAATTAAATAACATAGAAAGATAACAATCTAGGGAATAAACCGGAGGTCATCTGGGGTCACATGCATTCTATTGCATTCTTCTCTTTCCTTATTTAGACACTTCTTCGCCTACAGGTAGAGTTCAAATAATTCAACCTATGAGGATGAGGTGCTAAACCTTGGGAAGCCTAACTTCTAAAAAATTATTTTTTATAAGTTTTTTTTAAATTTCATGCATGATTCAGAGATTTTAACTAGCATGCATTGCATTAGAAATGAACTAAAATAAAAAATTTAATTGTATTAGTTTTAGAAGCAAAATATCCCACATAAGTTCATGGCCACTTAAGAACCTATCTAGGTGTTGGCCTTAATTTCCCAAGACTTAGCCACCCACCCATCTTTCATAAAGATCGAACAACATAGATTTTATATGATTAGGTTGTTAGTTGGCTTTCCTTTTCAGACATGATATAAGTCTAGGATGCATTTTCTAGGAAATAGATGTTAGTATTATGTGTAGAATATTAAAACCACTATAGATTTAGGGTTTAAGGCTACTACTATATGTGTCCCATAGTATGACTCATTTGCAGGTAAGTCATCTATCCTTCAGAGGCTATAAATCCTATATATATGCATCACATGGATGATGCCACCTTCATCTTTCTCTCTTATATGCTCAGAGTGTAGTATTGTTTTTTCTCTTATTTCTTTTCCGTACCTTAGTCCTTCCAGATGATGATGTGAGTCGTACATGTTGACTAAGCCAAGTTGAACCTTTTCTTCCCTCTGAATAATAAGTTCCTAGACTCATCCCTATGTTCCAATCCCGTTTAAGAGAATAATGTATTTTCCTTAATTAAGAGTCTTCTTAGGCCCCAGCTTAAGATGTAATTAACCACTGGGGTTTGTGCCTTTGGGAAACTGAATCCCATGCACTTCAAAAAAATTGGTCAATAGCAACCAACAAAATTGGTCGCTAAAATGTTAATTTGGATGCTAAAGCAAATAGCAGCCGTCGCTAATTTATCGTAGTAGCCTCGTCGCTGAGGCTTTTAGCGACCAAAAATTTTTTTTGGTTGCTAAATTAACGACCACTAGTAAGTATTTGTCGCTAAAATTAAACATATTAGCGACCATTTTTTTACGCTAATGAATATTTATTTGGATGCTATTTAATAATTTTGATAATTAATTTTATTTAATACATTTTTTCTGTAGCGAACAAAATAAAAATTTGGTCGCAAAATGATCAACCAAATAAATCACATGCCCCTTTGATTTTATTCCTTTAATTTCATTAGGTTTTGATATATATTTATGGATAGAAAATTTATGATATTTAGTAAAAAATTATTATCCAATTATTATGCCTTAGCAATAAGAAATAAGATCAGTCCATCACTCCTTTATATTGCAATTAGTTAGATAAATTTAATAATAGAGAAATAACACATTTTTTTAGCTTGAGGTAACAAAAATAAAAACATAGAATCCAAAACATTATATTCATCCGGCAGTATCATTGTCAAGAATTTGCTAGGAGAAAATAAAAATTATATTCATTCATATACTTTATAAATACATCCATTAATTAACATAAAAAATGCAATATCAGAAATCATTAATAATAAAATCTTAATGTTTACAAAATGATAACATCTAGTTAACATGAAAATCTTTCATTAACTTTTATGTAAATAAATATAATATTACAAAATCAGCTCTATCAAAGGTAAATGACAACATCAATTTGTAGCCATTCTAACACCAATCAATATCTTGTACTGCTGCAGTGTAAGATCTAGCTCCATATCCATCAATACACATTTCAGATGCAAAGAACTTCAACTTGGAGTACATGTAGGCAACCCCTACATAAAAATTTTATAAACAAGATTACTAGAATATTTTAGCAATTCTAAGATAATTCAAGGTAAAATTGTAGGGAACTTGCATATTGATTGGCATCATGTCTTCCTCAAAGCAAAGTTCAAAAAAAGTGATAGATGTTCTACTGATTGATCGCCTCCCAATAAAATTTTAAGTAAATTATTAAAAAAAAAACATTATCTGCTATCATTCTATGAATATGAAGAGTAAAAACTCAAGTAAACAAAAGTAATAATAATAATACTTCAAGTCACACCAAAGCTTCTGCAGTCGGAAGAGAAAAGCACTCCATCCAATCTTCAGTTGTAAGCTTTGCTAGCTGAAATAAATTTTAGATTAAGACGTTTCTATAGAATGAATGCATACTGGAAATCATGTAGAAATATTTTGACAATCATGCAGACAATTACAATAATAATAATAATAATAATAGAAAATACAAAATACATCTTGATATCTAACTACATACAAACAAGTAATGGAATCTAGTAAATTTACCATTTTGCAAAACATGTTTCCTAACTTCAAGCAGACAAATGAGACCTAAGGGGGTCTTCACTGCATTTCAGTAAGCAAGTCCACTTATTTTGAAAGCAGATAACGAGTTCAGTCACAACAATTTCTTCATGTTTATGCTATCTCAAAACATAGAACCAAAAAGTATTATAAACATGGCATAGATTTTTCAATCCATGTCTAAGGTGATAAATGAGATTCTCATACAAGCTGCTAGAATTTCTACCAGCAAAACTTGAGTCTGAAAGAAGTGGTTTGTACTTGGTGATTCTCACATGCAAATCATTCATATATATGGTGAAAGAAAGTTGATTCTTCAAGCCAGCAAACACTTAGGACTAAAACTAGAATTAAGGGTTCATTTGGGACGGCTTTTTTACTGCGTCTTAAAGCAGTTTTCGAGTACAAAAATTTTAACATTTGTACAAAAAAGATGTTTTAAGAAGCACTAAGAAAGCTGCCCCAAACAAAGCCTAAGACTGGCAGAGAGCATCTTTCAAAATTCCTGCTAAATCATAATACCTTCACTAGGACTCAAATACCTTAGTCATTGGTTTGCTTCAAATTACATTATTTTAAGCTGCACAAATGTATTCAACTTGGGCTTGATATCAAAACTTTAAGTAAAAATCAGATCTTAATGTGGCCATGCCATTATCATGGACTATCAGTCATGTAAAGAATGCGACATTTGCTAATTATCGACGATATGGATCTCAATATATGTATCACCCATTCCCTACAGTAAAAAATAATATTATTTCTATTTGAATAGTGCAGCTTTTGTGCCATCAGTCACACTCTAGCTAATGATAGTAAAATTAGTATTTATTTATCCTTGCACATATTATAATTATAATATTATAATAGAAAAAATAGCTAGCTATTACATAATTACATGCTCATATTCATTCCAATCTTGCATTACCAGTATGCTTATATTAAAATACCAATAGTTCTATTTTATGTGAATAATGTAAAATAAAATAACTTTCATTTTACCAAATAAAAGTATGAAATCAATTAGTCAATATGTCAAGAATAATCAATATTATAACATATAAAAAGTTGAGTAGTATAAGTTCACTAAATTTGGGGAAATGAGAAAAAAATAATTTAAAGAAAATTAAAAAGTCTAAATCAAAATCTTTAAAATTAGAAATAAGATAAAAGTCGCATAGCACTAAATAAATTTCATAAAAGCGATGAAATGGATCGAAGACCAAAATGTGAATAATTTCTTTCCTCTATCCACTTTAATTCCCTCCCCCTCCTCTTCTTCCTTCCATGGTAAGCCATAATACTGGAGGAATGAGGGAGGCGAGTGAAGAGAAGTATATATATATATATATATATATTGTAGTTTGATTTATTAGAAAAATGCAACAAATTGAACAAAACTCTATTTAAAAAGGAGTTTTGAAAATAGCAAGTTTAATGTAGATGAACTAAATTATCAAATTAATTGAGTTCACCGTTGCTAACTACAAAATGGATAGTGGTTCTATATTATGTAATAAACATGGTTAAATTTGGAAGCACGATGAGATACTTATTTCTCCACCATAATAATATTTCCTTCACAAATTTCTGTACCCTATCTTTCAAGTCATTGAGTATCAAGATATTAATCTTTGGCTTGCATCCTAGTTTCTCTATCTACATCTCAATCATCCTTATTTCTTAGCTATCTAATTCTATCTCTCTTGCAACGACCTCGCAAAGTTAGATGGTTAACTAACACCTTATTTCAATAACTCAAAAAAAAAAAAAAAAAAAATTATTCTCCCTCAATAAACCCTCTCCCATACTTTCTTTTATTACATTTTCTCCCTACCTGATCCTAATTGCTTGCTCTCTCAACCGAAATCCTTCAAAACTATCCTCTTTCTTTGACCACCTTTGAACAATATTTAAATATTCGATGAATCATCTCAGTAAAAAAAATAAGTTTCTTTCACTAATAAATATCATTTTAGCAACTCTCAATATTGCTCAATTAGCCAATCAACCCAACCATCCCAATTTATGTGCCATGAAAGAAAAATAAAATAGGATGACATAATTTAAACTCGCAAATACTTCGGTGGTTCCTATCTTTAAACTATGAACAGATGGAGACACTCTCCATGTTGACAAAGAAAGGTACCAATGTCTAGTTAAAATTTTTATTGATCTCTATCATACTCATTCTAACATTTTTTACTTTGTCAAGATAGCTGATTTATGAATATTTCTACTAAGGAAAAATGTTTTTGCTTACAACAATCACACATAAATATTTGAAAATTATCGCAATATTCACCATTTGAGCAATGATTTTTCAAATTTTGTCCCACTATAACAAAATAATTTCCATAAAGCAGAAGAATTGAAAATATAGACTAAACTGATAAACAATTTCGTTAGTTGTTGCATGTCATTTATATCATGTAATTTGTCACATCATTTACATAAAAACAAGATAATTTTCAAATCCTAATATAGCCGGAATGCATTAGATCCAATACAGCCATCAAATTTCTACAGCCTGAATGCATGATATTAATGCTTTCATCATGGCTATCCTCACCTATATTTGTGGTAGAGTTCTGGAAGCTTATGAGAAAACTTATGCGTATGCCAATCATTTAATTTTTTTAATCAATATATATTTTAAGAATTTCTTGTTCATGCAAGAGTTCTCTAATGTCTTAACAGTTTCTTATTAATGTCTAAACAAAAGCTCAATCAACCATATAAAGGTTATATGATAGTCAAACACTCATGAATTTTAGGCTTTGATTTGGGACGGCTTTCGTATTGTTTCTTAAAGAAGCTTTATAATACAAAAATTTTAATTTTTGTACTAAAAAAACTGCTTTAAAAAGCAGTAAAAAAAAACCATCCCAAATGAAACCTTACTCAATAATATGAAAGTTAGGCCAAGACTCATGAGTCATAAACTGTATAAACCACTAAAATTCGATAAAATCATGAACTTTGGTACTACTTTTTAAGGAGTAAAATAAAGGAGGAACAACGTTGGGCTAAACAAACTAATGATAAATTTCATTTTCAACTAAGAATATCAAACCTGTAAGAAAAGAACAAACACTTGTATTGTATGAATTCTATAACTTAGCAATCTGATATTGAGGAAAAAAACTCATTAGATTGAAGAGTTTGAATATATCAATACCATAGTAGAATGCATGTCTTGAAAAATGATAGGATGAAATGCATGGATACAAACATAAAAGGGAAGAAGAATAGCAATAAAAAAAATCAGCAGTTGCGTCCCGAAGAGCACCTTTTTGAGCTCTCTTTGGCTCGGTAATTGTTTGGGACAACTTTTTTATTGCTTTGTAAAGGATTTAGATAATGTAATTTTTAAAAACTACTATTGAAAGCAACTTCCTAGTATAATTTTTTTTTTGGTTTTTAACAAAAAAAAATAGTGGTCAAGTAGAAGTTGTGGCTGCGGGCTAAAAAACAAAACATTAAGAAAACAATTCCAAACGAAGCCTTATAGTAAGTTTAGAGAAGCAGCATTTACAACTAAATTTATTAGTGTGGTTGGTTTAAGAAAAATATTTTTTAACTTTTCAAAAGCTAAAAATTGATAATACATGCATACAGTTGTTTTTAAAAGATATATTTTTATCATAGCAGTTCTAAAACTACATTTATAAATAACTATACAGCAACAGCAGACTATTATTCCCCTAAATGAATAGAGAAACTTTATGGTTGAAAGTTGCAGCAGAAATTTTGGTTCTAAAAGTAGAAGCTTATCTTCTCATTCTTAATAAATCAGATTAATAAGAATAGCAAAATAAACTTACATGTGACTCAAAAACTGACATGTGTCTCAGAAAAAGGCTTCAGAATGTTACGAAATGAGATAGATAAAGACATGGCTTCTTAAGTGTGGAAAGGGAAATTGAATGAGCAAGTACAATCAACTGAAACAACACAAAGAAAGAGGGTAATTCAAAGAAGGGGATAGAATTTGTTAAAAGCCGATGCATTTAAATGAAACGATAATAGATGTACTCAAAATACATATTCAAATTAAATGAGCACCCAATCTATGCCCATTTAGAAAAGTAGGATTTCTCGATGAATCTAGGAAATTGAAATTATACAAGAAAATGCCCCTTTTTGCTTGAGTTTGCACAAAATATAGGAGGAAAAAATTGCCAAGCAAGAAACAAGAAATTCACAGGTCAGGCAGATAAACTATAGGACATGCCGAAAATTGAACTGATTAGAGAATAGATAGGAAACCTAACAGGACAATATATTCATAAAAAAATAATTGAAAAATACAAAAGCAGAAATCATACCCGAAATTCAAAATATAATCATATAAGAAGCAAACAAATCAAAATATATAGAAGCAATTAAGCACATATAAATTAATTACCTTATATTTCAAGCAGAAAGAGTACAGATCCTTTGAAGCCAAAAGAGTAGAGATCTAGAAAACAAGAAACTAATCAATGGAAAAAAGAAGATGCATTTGAAAATTTTAATAATAGTTCGGCGAGCTTACATGAATTGCGATGTAGCGTTCAAGCCGACTGGTGGATTGATGGGTTTGACGAGACAGAAAGACGGATCGGGTGATGCGTTCGGTGGGGCGAGAGATGAGCGAGAATCAATATTGTGTCAAAGAGGTAGATAGCGAAAGAAATGAGAAGAAGTGATGAGATGGGGTTTAAATGGTGATCCATTGCACAAGGTACCTTGATCGTGCGGTAAGCTCAATGGATGGAGAAGAAACGCTCGGGTGTGAATGCATATGCGTTGGTGATTAAGTCGAAAGTGAAACAGCATGGTGCAGTAGTTGGAAGTGAAACACATGGCCGTGATAGCTTTCGAGATGCTGTGGCGGGGATGAAGTCGATCGGCTGGCAGAATGCTAGGGTTTATGTGTCTATGCAGTAATGTGAAATTCGAATGTGAGTGAATAAATTCATATTAACGCACGAATGAGAGAGGTCGAGGTCGCTACCGTCGATTGCGGTTGGCGATTGCAGTTTGAGGCTGTCTCTAAGGAGGTAGGGCGAAAACGAGAGATGTTCGCGTGCAGGAGACTATCGCGAGAGTAGCTAGGTTTTGGTATAATGTTACTTAATGTATACTTTTATTTAAATAAGTGATTGATGGAATTTTGATAATTTATATTATAATTTATTCCATCAATAAATTATTAGGTTTATCATCATAAAAATATAAATATTTAATTGAATTCATCATTTTATTTACTAATTTGAATTTCAAAAATATTATTACAATCAAAAAAATTTTCCGGGGGCGCTGCCCCTGAAAACCCTCGCAGGGGCGCTGCCCCTTGACCCCGCGACTTGACCGGGCAGGTTGAACCCTGTTAGGGAGTGTTACCCCCTTGGACCCCTAAAATATTTGTGAAGCATACGATTATGTAAAAATTTAAAATGAATAATTAGTCACTACAATAACATGTATATTTTTAAGAAAAAAAAATTCTCTGAATTTTTAGCGACAAAATTAGAGTCCATTTATTTGTGTGGCTAATATCAAACTTATTATTTAGAGTCCTTACTAATTTTTGGTCACTAAAAGATATCTTTAGCAACCAATTTATTTTTTTCTCTATTTTTTTGGTCGCAATTGACCCATTTTCTTGTAGTGACATCTAAGAAACCCCACTCGAGCTGATGTATCGTGTGGGGGAAATCTTGTAACTTTGATTAGATTATACATATTATTACCCATCGAGGTGCATAGGTGAAAGTCAATATCTTCAATGGTGAATCATATGTATGATCTCATCTGCCTTTCCATTAGCTTACTTGCAAAGAATGCAGAAGCTTGCAACCATTTTGTCCTATAGGATAGTGCGATCGTACCCTTTGCATTCTACCCCAACTGAGTGGTGTCCTTTCGGAGGACCACATACATAAAGCATATGGTCAATGAATGACAAATGGAAATAGTATTTTCTAACGGCTTTATTTAGCTTCTTATAGTCAATAAAAATTCTCTAACATATGGTCATTCTAGTTGGTATCAACTAGTTATTTTTCAATCGTCACAACAGTTAACCATTTTTAAGCACATAATGAATGGGACTAACCCAAGTACTATCATAAATAGGGTAGATAATACCTATTTAAGTCCATTTGAGTATCTCTAGTTTAACTACTTCCTTTATGTTGGGTTCAATCTTCTTTGAGGATCAGCCTTTGGTTGGAAGAGTTCTTCCATAAAACATTTATGCATGCACAATGATGGACTAATGCATTGTATATTGGCTATGGTTCAATAAAATGCTTACTTGTGAACCAATGGGTAAGGTTAATCTATCACCTAAAAAGGCATACTTCATATAGATTAACACAGCTTTTAACCTTAAGGTTGGTGTTTTTAAGATAGAAGCTCTAAGGGATTTATCTAAAGAAGATGTATTTAATATCTCATACCTATCCTTATGAACTCTAGGGACATGATTTAACATAAAATTTGTATCTCTCCTAAACTCCCCTATGTCATACCCAGTTAATGATTTCTTTAATAAATCATTAATCAATATTTCTTCCATTATCTTTCTTATAAAAGTATCCACCAAATCAATTATATACCATTAATACTCAGTAGGATCTTTAGGAAATCACATAGACTTCAAAACATTAAAAGTCACTTCTTGGTTATGAACTCATATTATAACCTCCCTCTTATGAACATCTATCATTGCACTTCTAGTGGCTAAAAAAGGTCTACCCAAAATGATTGGTTTCTATCTATCTAACTTCTTTCAATTCCAATACATTGAAATTAGCTAGAAATATGAACTTATTAACTTTCACCAATACATCATCAATCACCCGCTAGGGTAAGTGATAGATTTATTAGATAGCTAAAGGGTAGCATTGGTGATTTTATCTCTCCTAACTCAAGTCTCTTAAAAATAAAATGGGGTATAAGATTTATGATTTCTCCCAAATCACATAATGCTCTTCGATAGAATTTGTCTCTTATAACACAAGGAATAAAAAAGTTACCCATGCCCTTTAAGTTTTAAGGATTTTTTTTGCAAAATGGCATTACACTCTTTAGTGAGAGTAATAATCTCATAATTACCTAGCTTCCTTTTCTTGCTAAGGATGTCCTTCATAAGCTTAGCATAACCTAAAATTTGCTTAATAGCTCTAGCAAATGGAATATTAATATTCATTTTCTTGAATACATCTGAAAACCTTGAGAATTTCTTTTCTATGTTTTGCTTTAGAGATCTCCAAGGAAGGGTGGTGGTGATCTTTCTACAATATTCCTTATGGATTTTTCTAATTCTTCATCTAGCTTGTGATGCTTTATAAGTTGGGCAGATTCTATTGGTGTTTCCTTAAGCATGTGTTCATCAAGCTTGTCTTTCTCCGTCACTACCTCCCCTAACTCCTCACCACTTCTTAGCTGGATGGCTTTACACTGCTCTTTAACTTTAGACTTAGGATTAACCTCAATATAGTTAGGAAGGGTACTTTAGGGTTTAGTCTTTAGTGAATTATCTAGCTGACCTATTTAGTTTTCTATATTTCTAATGATAGCTAGTTGGCTTTGAAGTTATGCCACCATCCACAATGCTAAGTCTTTTAATGATGGTCTCTCATTCATATATTTATTATTAACATTAAAATCAAGAGGATAGTTGGGCATATGTTTCCAAAATTATTTTGAATTTGGTTTGAATTTCTTATATTATTAAGTTGGTTTTTATTTTAATTATTATGGATATTTTGATTATTATTCTAGTGAAAATTTGGGTGATTTTTTCAACCAGGATTGTAGTTGTTGGAATAAGGATTATTTTCTATTTTTAATCAAATTCAACAATTTTATACCTGATGAATTTGTTTCATTAGGGGGTCCATAAAGGTTTTCATCTACTAATATTGGTACTTACGAAGTTGAACTAACTCCTAAATTATCTAGCTTCCTAAAAATTGCAGCTATCTAAGAAGTCAAGATAAGCAATGCATCAGACTCATACACATTTGCAATCTTCTTGGGATTGATCTATCAAAAGGACATTGGAAGTTATTAGTAGTCATCTCCTCAATTAAAGTATAAGCTTCTTCAAAGGGTTTGGATATTAGTAAGCCTCAAGCTGTAGCATCTATGATTGACCTAAGTGGGTTAGTTAATCCATTACGATAATGCATTATGTGGATATTTCCGAAGTAACTCCTTAAACTACTTTCATTCTTCAAAAATAGACTCCCAATCTAATTGGTTAAAATATGTAATATCATTCATAAAATTGGTCATTTTAGATGGAGGAAAATATTTTGCTAAGAACTTATGGGAAAGATTATTCCATATAGTAATAAAGCATGAAAGTATGAAATTTAACCACACTTTTCTTTTTTTATTAAAGAAAATGGGAATAACCTAAGTCTAACACATCCTCAGAGCACTTTTTCTTTGTCTCTTACTTGAAGGTTGCATAATTTTTTTAAAAATTTATAATATGGAGGTTTGGATCCTCAACAAGAGTCCTCCAAAATTATGAGTTTTGCACCATCTAGATAATCATGGGGTTTAAGTTCAAATTTATTTATTTGAATATTTGATCTTTCAATACTCTAATGAATTCCAACTACAACTGGATTAGATTAATATCCAAAGGGTCTAGGCTGATCATCCTCATGAATTCGATTTGCCTTTTCTAAGTCTTTTTTGTGTTTTTTTTTTATTTTCCTAATTCTCCTAATAATTTTCTTCAATTTTAGGATCAAACAAAAGGTACTTTTAAAATATTTCTACTACACATGCAACAATTAACATTATAGAAAAATGGAAACTACACTATTATTTAATAAGTAACTAGAGTAAAAAATATTAGTGTTCGAAAAGTAATTGCATTAATAATAGAAAATATTAAGAATCACTTATACACTCACTTCAACTTATAATGCAATTGTATATAGAATCTTATAAATAACAACAAATTAAACAAGAACAAAAATAATAATAAGTTAACTACGTAAAAAGTAATATAAATTGAGTAAAGAGATAACATTGATAGATCCCCAATAATGGCACCAAAACTTAATTATCACTAAACCCACCCTAAATGATACTATGTAAGCAAGTGCACATATCATCTCAAGTAATATTGAAGTGAGTTGAGTATCATTCCCACATATTATAATAATCTTAAAAATAGTTTATTACTACTTCTATGTGTTGCTAGGTTTAATTTATCATAGGATTGAAAAAAAATTATTCTAATGAAAGTAAACTACTTTAACTTGTCTAGGAATTAATTTTATGCTCAAATAAATTCTGAACTTATAACAATTAAGAAGTTTTATGCACATATAAATTGTTCTACCAAATAGGTGTTGTGAATTAGAGCATATGTAACTCCTCATCTTTGTCAAGTTTTTCATAGTCTTTATCAAAATGAAACTTCACTAAGTTTGTATTGTCTTAATAACAATATTTCTAAAGTCCTAAGCTAGCATGGAAGTACTTCATTCTAATTTCCCTATTTGTTCCACTATGCCTCCAACAAGGAGATAGATCAAACTAAATTTTAATTTCATGCACAATCTATATACAAATTTAATGAAGTTCTAAGGAATCAGAAATAACAATGAAAAGTTTAAAGCACTCATTCTTATTTTATGTAACACTTACATTATTATCACATCATAAGCTCATAAAATAATTTACCTATCATTGAAATCAAAATAACCATAAGTAGCTTCATTACAAATATAAAAGCTAGTACAAGAATAGTGTTAAGGAAATATAGAACCCAATTCTCCTATGCATTACAAATACTTTCTTACCCTATGATACTCATAAATTTTATCGGTGATATTTATATAAAAAATAAATAATCTACACAAGCACCATAGCGCTCGAAGTAGTAGCAATACAACTTTCATAAATTGAAATATCAACATAGTGCTCAAGAAGTGCAATGATGTGACACTCAACTCAGATCAGCATGTCATTTTTGGAGAATAACTACATTAATTGCTTTATCATGGTGCTTAGACGATTTGACATTATGGCATGCTTGGCAGTGCTATAACATTATAGAAATTTGGTGTTATGGTTCCTGGACAATGCTACAAACCTATACATTACGACACCCTACTGTTTATCATGGCATCAAATTATAGCTTTAAATATGGCAGTGCTCCAGAGTTTGATATCGTGGCACTAGGTTTTTTTTTTTTTTCATTTTTTTCTAGCTTTTTCTTTGAAATTTTCTATACAAAATTATAAAGTGAAGTAATTTAAATTCAAAATAGGATAACTTAAAACCTAACAATTTTGTAACTAACAGGCATGAGAACTTCATGGCACTCTTTCTACCCAAATATAGTCACACCTTTTTTTAGAATTAATAAACTATGGATTTATGTTACTTGGCCACTCCACCATCATCAATATCTCTCTCAAATCCTTTAATTCTAAAATCATCTAACCTCCTTAACCTAGATTTGGAAACATCACCTCTAACTTGGGTGAATTCATTATGAGATTAAAAGCCTTCTAGGAGATGCAATTAGTAATAATTGGACACTTCCATTACATCTTATAATGAACAAAGAAATACCAACACTTCTATCATTTATTGGAGCTAAGAAACTTTATCATCGATAAGAGGGATCCACTCTAAATAATAAAGTAACAGAGTCCACCCAAGCTCTAAATGCAAATGAATAATGATTATTGAATACATAAAGAGATGTCAGTCAATTTACCAATTCATTTCTCATAATAGTATATAGGTTGATTTAGGTAATCTATGATACGATAAACCCAAAAAGCAAAAACTTCAAAATAAACCTCTTCCTTATAAGGATGGTTTATCCCCATGCCAAAATATGCGTCAAAAAGATAGATCTCATTCTTTTCAAAGGTCTCATTTGGCCTCTTATTAAGTATAAATTTTATAGTACTTAATTATCTTTAATATCAGCAAATGTTTATTTTTTGTTAGTGTTGTGCATGAAATGCTCATAAAAAGAGAAAAATTTACAAGTGTTGAACCAATACCATAGCGCTCCAACTACTATCACTACAACTTCTATAATATCTCATTGCCATATAAGGAAATTGTAGTGCCAGAATATCAAGAAAAAAATATTATTTAATTCAGCACTCTTGCAGATTCTTAGTCAGCACCACAATGCTTCATAGCACCACAGCACAATAAATTAGAACTACAACACCTGAGTGGGAATTTGAGATATAGTTCATGGAGCTTCACCATGCCATAGTGTTGGATGATACTTTCAAGTGTCGTAGTACTTAAAATTTTGTTGCACCGTGATGGAACAATCATCAAAATAAGGAGCCACATCAGCTAAGCCAAAAGATACTTCATCCATTAATCACACTAGGTTAGCCCCATGCCATAGTGAAGCAAACACAATAGCGTTGAGGTGCTAGTCCATCTTATAATTACTTGACACAACCAATTCGAGCATCGTGGTGCCTATGTTTGTTTATATACATGTATAATTTTTTTTTCATTTTGCTTGAGTGAAGGATTATTAGAGTTTTTCATTTTCTATCATCTTTCAATCTTGTATTGTATTTTTCTTTAGTGCCCCCTTAAAGTTATGTCTAAGGGAGGCTAGAAAAGATAAAGATACTATCTTTGAATATCTTTGCCTATCTTGTCATGAGTAATCCTACATTTAGAGAATAAAGGAGTGTGAAGAGTGCATTTACATTATATGGTGACATTTTACTTTATTTTTCCACTTATGTCTTCTTTTATGCCAGGAATAGAAATTCATTAGTTTGTTTTTCCTTATAATGTCTGGCTAATTTCTAAGTTTTGGACTAATGGTGTGATTTTGATGCTAGTACTAATGTAGACTCTTTTGCTTTAGCTTATATAATAGATATTTTCAATATCTCTCATACTTAATTTAATGCATACAATGACATTATGTGTAGTTAACAATTAGAGTGATATATTACCTTAATAGAGGAATGCTATAATAAATAGAAGCATTGAAATGGAATATTTGCATGCCTAGATATAGGATTTTTAATCTTATAGTTTCTATAGAGATCTAATAATTATTGGATGGCCATAAACCTCCCTTTACATCCCTACAAGCTTAACATAGATCTAGGAATGAATATACTTTGATCCACATCAATAAATGAAAAACTTTATGAAAACTTGTAAAATTCACATTCATTCATCCAAAACATTTTTATTATATGGTATCTCAGCTTTTATTTTATAATTCCTTGTATTGACAAAACTAACCCCTTTTTTTTATTTAGTAGGATAAGCATTGTAGCTATAGTAGGTGGTACTTGCTTACTTGTATGTTAGTTGAATACTTTTTCATTGCATCAACACTCTTGCATATCACTTTATTACTTAATCAACTTGTGCCCTTGCGTATTTTTGTGGTTGATTCATTGAAAAAATAAAGTATATTTAACCTAAAGCATAGTATATACATACATTCAAAGTACCATATGTGTACACGCTACACCTGTGCATCAAGTTTTAACACCATTGCTGGGGAAGTAATGTGCGTATTATAAGTTAATCTATATTGTTAAACTAATTGCATATTTAGCCCTACTTGTATCTTGTTATCTTTTTTTTTTTTTTGAAAATTTTAAAAAAGAAAAACTTTTGCCCGCTGTTGAGTTTTAGTTTTTATTATTTAATTTTTGCATTATTATTACATGCATATTAAATCTAGTAAGGAGCCATTACTATGTGACTTAGAAATTGAGTAAGCCCTATAATAATTAAAAATAATTAAAAACTTTAGATGTAGGAATGACTGAACCAGTTCAAGATCAGGACCAACCTAGATCTCCTAACGAGTAGGCTAATCCTGTAGTAGATGGAATCCACTAGAGTATCAATAGACCTACTATTTAGGCTGATAGCTATGAGATAAAACTCCCATAATTCAGATGATTTAAAATTCATAGTTTGGGGGAACTCCTATTGATGATCCCAACCTACACTTAGCTAGCTTCTTAGAAATATGTGCAACATTTAAGTATAATGGTATTAACAATGATGGTGTTATGCCTCATTTATTTCTATTTTTGCTAAGGGATAAAGCTAAGATGTGGTTGAATTCTTTTCCCCTAGGCTCTATAATCACCTATAATGAGTTATCACATAAATTTCTAGCTAAGTATTTCTCACATTAAAAACCTACCAAGCTTAGGAATGACATTACATCTTTTTTCCATTTTAAATGAGAGTCAATTTATAAAAGTTATGAAAGTTTTAAGGAAATGCTTAGGAAAAGTCCTCATCATGCTAACTAGATTGGTTGGTTATTCAAACTTTTTATAATGGACTAGTAGGATCCCTTAGGTAAATTATTGATGATCCAGCTGAAGGTTCTTTAAGATTTAAGCCATTTGAGAAAGCCTATGATTTAATTAACAAACTAACTACAAATAATTTCCAATGACCTTTTAATAGGGTGAATCCTAAGAGAGTAGTTAGAGTTTATGAATAAGGTTTTTTTTATCAATTCTTGCTGCTCAAGTAGTTTTGATATCTAAAAAGAGCCAGCTAACCACCTAGCGGATTGGTTGACTGAGAGTTTCTAGTGAGAGAAGCTCTGAGTTTCTAGTGAGAGAAAGTGATTCTTATTTTTTTATTTTTTCTTTCCCGTGAATTTCTGCAGCTCTTTCGCTTATGGTGGGAGGGTCTCCATCGAACAGCGGTGGCGCTGTTGTTCGTCAGGTTACAGATGGTGTTAATCTTCTTCCTATTTGTCAGCGGGGAGATGATGGTCCGTTGGTTTGTAAAGATCCGAAGATCCCTATGTTGAAATCTTATTCTCTTGTGCCTGGAAAGGGGAAATTAATAGGAGGAGGTAAGCAAAGATCTCCTATACTTTGTAGTGATGTTGTGCAATCAAAGAGGCTTAGCATGGGTGAGGAGGCTTCTTCTTTGAATGTTAATATCAACATGAAGAGGTTCGGAGTGTTGGATGGATGAGATGGTACAGAGATTAAGAATAATGAGATGAATCCTTTAGATGTTTGTTGTATTGATCTAGAAGAATCTAAAGCGTTGTGTGGGGGCGTGGATGGGTTAAACAATCCTTGGATTAACCCGAAGAATATCAAGATCAATTTTGAAAAGGACTCATCTATTCTTTTGAAGGATGGGATAGCGATGAAGTTATTTGAACCAAACATTAAAGCTAATTCAGATAAATTGCAGTATTCCATAATTGTGAAGGTGTTTGGAAGTAATGTGCCAGTTCAATTGATTTCACGGGAATTACATAGACAATAGATGCAATTTGGTAAATTTCATCTTACCATACTTGGATTAGGCTGGGTGCTCTGTTCTTTCTTCTCTTTTGAGGCCATGGATAGTGTTTTATCGGGTGGCCCCTGGTTTGTGAATGGGCATGTGGTTGGTATGGATAGGTGGAGCACTGATTTTGTTGTGACCTCATTAAAAGGTTTGACATCTCTAATTTGGATTAGGATGTCGTATTTGTCGTTGTATTGCTTGGATGAAGTTTAACTCACTCGAGTTGCCTCTATGGTGGGAACTCCGTTGTTGATTGATGGAAAAATGTTCCAATGGGGATGAAGAGAGTTTGCTCATGTCTGTGTTTGCATGGATTTGAATAAAGAATTCCCATTGGGTGTTTAGGTGAAAGGAGTGAAATAACTAGATCGACAAGAGGGGGGGGGGGGGAATTGTGAAAACTTTATAGTAATAATTAAAACCTAAGCAGAAGTTCTATTTTTTTATGTTTTTAAATTTTTAACATGAAAATTTAAACTACTACGAAGGAAAACAATTGATCTCAACGTGCAACAATAGAATCCTTTTCTTCCACAAATTTCACCAAGCAAATATTATAAAAATTTAGTGCAAGCAAAAGTAAATAGGGATAAAGAAAAAGCACACCATAGTTTTATAGTCGTTCAGTCAAACCATGACATACGTCCACTCCCCGGAGTCCTCCACTCTAGGAATTTCACTACAAACTATAGCTCTCCTTTTGCCCCCCTCGGCAAGGCAGAGAAGCCCTTACAATACTCCCTTTCACCAACCCGGCGTGGCGGAGTGCCAAGCGCTGTTTTCACTCTCCTGGCTACGGCAGAGAACCTTCTCATTTTTCTCCCTTTTGAAGAAGACAGAGTACCTTCGAGGTTATGGATGTAGAAGAGTCTCCCCCTCAGAGAGCCTCCCAAAAGTTCTTCCCAGGCCACAGGAGGAGCAAGATGCAGCAAGAAAGGAGAAACCGTGTGATCTCTCTCACACATCTTCTCCCTCACCAAGCTCACCTTCTCCTTCCTCTCTCAAACCCTAAGAACTTCTCAAGGTCTCTCTCCCAAGGATTCCCTCTCTTATCATGTTCCCCTCTTTCTATCTATCTAAAAAACATAATAATTTTGACACATAAAACGGGCTCCAAAATCCCTGAAATTTTCAAAGTAGCCGTTACTATCATATAGTACGATTTCTATTCGTACAGTACGATATGTATAACATGCCTCATCCTGGTACAAAGGTGTACAAATAGATCAAAATATAATCGTACAGTACGATAATAAATCATACAGTACGATACTCAACACTATTGCTCATACAGGACGATAGCCAGGACGATCAAATATCATCTCTCTTCATCATATGGTACGATACACATCGTATAGTATAAATAGTCAAAATCAAGGCATCATCCAGGATGAATTCTGGGATGATCAAATATCATCTCTGTTCATCGTATGGTATGATATACATCATATAGTATGATGAGGCAAAAACAAAGGATCATCTAGGATGATCTGAATTCATCTCTAGTCATCGTATAATATGAACGTGTTCATACAATATGATTAGCAATCAGTAATTAGGCCTTGATTTATTCCACTAATCACGGGTTAATTTAAGTAAGTAGATAAAATAAATTGTATAGTATGAAGTCCTTCGTACAGTACGAACAACTTAGAAAAAACTTAAGTTAATTTAATGGTTAGGGTTTTGGATTTGGAACACATCGTATAGTATGATAGTATTCGTACGGTACTATCTATTCATAGAAATCATTTTACAAGCTCAGATCGTACAGTACGAAATAAAGTCATACAATATGATCACCAAAGAAAGAAAATCTACATTTTTTACTTTTGGGAAGAAGAAGTGAAACAATACTTGGAGCAACCCATGTGAACTTTGTCACAAGCTCCCCCTCACAAGATCCTCTCTCTCTCTCCCTCTCTCTCTCTATCTCTCTCTCTCTCTCCTTTAGGTTCTCTCAGGTCAAGACAGCAGCCAAATATCTCTTCAAAAATGTTGAACAAGAGCTCTTAAATAGAAGAGCTTCAAAAAAGCTCAATAATTGCAAGTTGTCGACTTTATCGTCCAGGACGATAATAATATCATCATGTACGATCAGTTCAAAACACAGACGATCGGCCAGAACATCGCCCTGAAGAGGATCTGGATGATTGAAAATTGGCTTGATCGTCCAGGCCGATCTCACGATCGTCCCGGCTGATTAGTTCAACTCAGAGGAAAATCGTCCAGAGCATCGCTCTGAATTTGAGCTGGCCAATAGTTATCGTCTAGGAGTAACTAAGGGTTTTTGAATAGATCGTCCTGGCCGATTCTGCGATCGTTCGGGATGATGTGATCGTATCAATCATCCTTAATTACTTCCTTGATTCCTAGATCAATTTAGGCATAATTGTATAATATCGTCCAGGCCGATCTCACAATCGTCCTGGCTGATTTTCAAAAATACAGAATACCTAAATTGATTATGGCGGCTATTTCTTTTTATTTTGAGCATATCGTCCTGGCCGATACAAGTATTGTCCAGGCTGATCAGTTAATTATGGCTGCCTTAACTAAGAAATCGGGATTAGAAACTCTGTTATGAACTAGATCGTCCAGGCCGATATAAATATCGTCCGGGATGATGTGAGTAAAAACACAAATTCTAAATCTCTTAAGTGTGTGTGTATAGGGTTACTTAACATCAGTCACTTCAAACATTTACAATTGACTCAAGAAAGGGAAATAAGAAAATTACAGACAGACTCAGACCTAGTCTACCCAATCTTGAGCTGGCTCCGTTTGTTCTCTGATCTTTTGGTCCTGAAACATCAGTAGAGGAAGGCAGTCAAAGTGTTTGCTAACATCAAAATCACAATCCATGAAATCAAGTTTGTAACAATCTCGCCCTTTTTGATGATGACAAACACTTTGATGATTATGACAGTGTAATTGAAAAATTTGAGTAAGCAAGTTCAAACAATAAGGAATCAATTAAATACAATTAAGTGCAAGTACAAACTAATAAGTATAAACATAATCAACAAGTACAAACACATTACTTCCCCTTTTGACATCTCAAAAAGGAGGAGGAAACTAAAAAGCAACTAAAGTAAAAAAAGTACAAAAAAAAAACATAAGAAACTACAGGAAATAAAATCTAAGACTAGCAAAATGAGGGTCCCTGATCATCAGATGGAGGAGGTGGTGGTGGTGGCTGCTGAAAGTAACTAGTCAAGGCAGCAAACTGTGAGCCAAACCAGGCCATGTCCTGGTCATGTTGCTGCTGCTAGTGTGCAGCATAGGCATCAAAATGAGCTACATCCTCATCGTGCTGCTGGTGAATAACAAAAATGTCGAATCGGGTCTCCAATCGATCAAATATCTCCACTAACTGATCAAACTGTGAGTGCTGGCAGAGAGGAGTAGGTTCAGGAATTGGATCGGGAGCCTCCTCCTCCTCGGCTCTTTGAGGTTCCCCATCCCTTGGGTGGAGACAAGTACTGTGAAGGATATTGAAAGAACTGTTCGAGTAGCAGGGAGGCTAAAGGTCGTAACGAGTAGGATATTAAAGATTGTATTTAGTTTTAAGAATATAGGCTATGAGGTGTCCTAAAGCAAGGTTGGGTTTCCTCCTTTGGCCTGGATTGCGAATAGTTGTTAAATGATCAATGTAACAAAAAATTAGGTCTGTAGCATTGAAATCTCTATGGGCCATGATGTAAAAAGTAGTCAAAGAAAGTAGAGGAGTGATGTGGACAGGATCCCCGGCCTTTGGAATTATGGAAGTGCGAAGGACATATTGGATTGTCCTAGCATCTTTGACTAAAGAGCTAGTCTCCCCAACATGAAAGGGTGTGTTGATCTGACGAAGGAAATGATTTGTCGAGGTCCATTCAAAATCAGGATAAAAAATAATGGTATGCAGCTTATCCCCGGTGGTGGATAGCTGCAACAATTCAGCACAGTCCTGATATGTGATCTCGATCGGGCGTCGATTCACATAGGAAGTCAGGGCTGTGAAAGCAAAATTTATATGAAGATTTGCATAAAATTCTAATAGAAGTTCAGAGGAAAAAGGGACAGCGAGGGTAAGAATGAAACAGAGAGAAGTGTGAGCAAAGAGATCCATTACCGGATACGAAAGGCGGACAAGATTGATTGTTCAGGAAAGAGTGATGACACATTCTTTGTAATGACAGTAAGCTACTTGATCATTTACTTTCCTGAATCGAGGGTCCAGAGTGGCCCTCGAGGAATTTCTAGAAGCCTGTTGGACTCGCTTTCCACCAGCCACAGCATGAAATCAGTAAGAAAAAACCAAGATTAGAAGAAGCTTTGAAGTGAAAATAATGGCTGGAATGGCCTGTATTTAAAGAAACTGCCACATCATCCAGGACGATCGTAGAATCATCCAGGACGATATAGTTCAATTATTGCGTACAAGCCGATTGGTCGAAAAGTCGGTTAGATCGACCGGGCCGATCAGATATCGGTCAGGACGATTAGACACATGCGATCGTCCCGAGGAGTCAAGCTGGACGACCATTGAAAAAGCAGATCGGCCGGGCCGATTAGGTGTATCATCAAGGATGATACGCAATAATTGATCGTACCAACCAAAATTAAAATGTTTTAAATCTGTGCCACGTGTATCATCCAGGACAAATAGTGGATCGGCCAGGACGAATGTCCAATAATGGATCGTCCGGGGTCGATTTTAAGGATTTAAACGTACTGACACGTGGATCATCTAGGACAATCTAGTGTATCGGCCAGGACGATGTCCATAAATGCATTAGCCAGGACAAAAATTATATCAGCCAAGATAATCAAGATGATTGTAACAGAGTTTGATCCGATCATCCAGGATGATAAGGTATCGTCTGGGATGATGCGTCACAAAAAGCTCAAAAAAGTTCAGCAGATGGAATTTTGAAGAGAAATTATCATATCGTCCAGGATGATAGAGGTATCGGCTAGGATGATGTGACAAGAACTTGAAAACCAAGGAAAGATGAAGATGATCAGAGAAAGCCCCAAACAAATAAATAAAGCAAAAAAATTAAAAGTTAACAAACAACAAAAAAACTAAAAACTATCAAAGGAAAGAAGAATATTTTTTTTTTAATTTTTCTATTTTTTTGTTTTAGCAAAGCATCCATATGACAAATTTCTCAAAATATTAAATTTTAGAGATTCAAAAGATCAATGAGTTAACAATGTCACAATCTGAAAACGGTAGAATATCCGATGCTGTTAATCCTTAGCTTGAACTTCTTTCAGGGTAAAAATTATCTTTTGAAAACAAAAAGCTTAACTCATAATAACTTAATTGGATAGAAAGAAGATCCGTTTTAAACTTGGTTACAATGATAAATATCTCATAGATAATATACCAAAGTAATTTGTCTCAATCATGGAATTTGAAATCAAGCCTTTGAAAATATCAAATAACCCATGAGTTCTTATAAGTTTTAAAAGATTTGAAAAGAGAGGATAGCTTGCTTTTAGTGGGCTCATTATATGCCTCTTGTCACTTTGATTTTCTTTTTGAGCATCTTTTGATTTTTTATACACTTTTGTGTATACTCTTTTTATTCCAATTTGGCATCTTTG
>NW_021319665.1:22624-100759 GCF_001605985.2 Dendrobium catenatum | reverse complement strand
ACGGTGAATTGTGCATGTGCGGGCTATGTGACCTAACATGTCACAAGAGAAACACCTAACACCAGGAAATGGGTTTACTAATCTATATGGGTGATAGTGCCTCTTCCTAAAGTTGGGGTGTTCTAGGAAATGGGTTTACTATCAAAGCAATCAAGGTCTTACATGTAAATATTGTTCATTCGTTTTCCTTCTAAAACTAGTTTATCATTTAAACTAATCAGACATTTATCAGACTGAAATTTAATATCAAAACCTTTGTCACACAATTGACTAATGCTAAGTAAGTTATGCTTCAAACTATCAACTAATAAGACATTTTCAATTAAAAAATTCTTAGCATTACCAAAAATACCTGAGCCTTTCACTTTCCTAGTAGTGTTGTCTCCCAATGTTACTTTTCCTCTAGTTCTGGTCTTCAATAGATTGAACTTCTTCATATCTCCAGTCATGTGTAGGTCTTTTGTGAGAGCATCCCTACAATTTCATTCAAGGGTTAGATTTGGGAACCCATGTGAGTTTGGGTTCCTCCTTATGCTTGCATGAATGAGATGTATGCATGCTATACTGTGATGGATGCACTTTAGGTCTCCATACTAAATGTGTCCTACAATAAATTATGCATGTGTGGGCTATGTGACCTAGCATGCCACAAGAGAAGCACCTAACACTAGGAAATGGGTTCACTAACCTATTTGGGTGGTGATGCCTCTTCCTAAGATTGTGTGATGCATGCTGTGCTAGGGGTTTGAATGATTCATGCTGATATGATGGATTGAAAAATTCTTCATATGAAGGTGGTTTTTTATTTTCATTCAAGGCCTTTAATTTAGCTTGTAAAAACTCGTTTGTAAAAGATTGGAGATTTGAAATTCCAAATAATGTTCGGTGCTCTTTAACTCACATGCAAGTTCCTCTAAACTCTTATATTTTGTTTGTAGTTCAATATGCAAGGTTTTCAAGGATTCATGAGTATTACTTATTTCAACATGCTTCTTATTTAATGCTACAAACTCGTCAAGCAGCAATATATGATCTCTATCTAAATCAAAATTTTCCTTAACTAAGTTAGCATGCTCAATTTGTAAACTACTAAATTCAATATTAAGACTAGCATGCTTCATTTTCAATTTTCTATACGAGTCATGAATGTTTTTTGAAATAAACAATAAATCCTCATATGAAAGTTGATATACCTCATCATGATCTGATTGATCAAGATTATCGTTAGCCATTAGACACAAATTTGTTACGTCCTCCTCTACTTCTTTTTCTGATAATTCTGAGGCAGAGTCGGCCCAAAAAGCTTTCTATGTCTTCATCTTCCCTTTCTTGTATTTGGCTTTATCCTCCCCTTTTTCCTTAGTAGGTGTGCTCTTTAGGTTGGGGCAATATTGGTGGAATTTTGAAAACGGGTTTTGAAAAATATTAGTTTTCTTTGGAAATTTTTAAATTGAGGTTGAATTCTAATTCTAAAGTCGAATTACCCCGTTAGAAAAAGTATATCACCCCTAAGGATGAAAATAAAATTTTATAACGGTGTTCAGACTTAGAATTATGAAACTCATCTTGAATGTTGTGACCGAATTCTAAAGAGAACTTCATATGGCCCTGAGTGAACAAAGTGAAGTTCAATTAAATATTCGTCTACGACATTCAAGAAGTATGACCATCGAGTTTACATCGAAAGCCTTCTCAAAGAAGGATGTATCTCTCCAAAGGGAGATAACATCATTCAATGATAATCCTTTGAATGTAATAATGACTATCATCTTTTAATTTTTCCTAAGAAAGTCTAATAAAATTTTTGGAAAATCAATTTTAAAATTAGATGCGTGTGTGGTTCCAAATCTCCTATGAGCGCAAGCCCTCGTAGTTAATTATATCGTAGGGAGACAGAGTTCCTTACGAAAACACTCGATAAAAATAGTGACAGAATTTTGTTAGATATTGCAGGAGTGATATAAAAAATGAATGAAGTTTAGAAAATCAAAAGGGAATGGATCAAGATTGAACAGTTATTAATAGAGTTAAGGGAAGAGAGGTAGGGGACACTTTGAGATTCCAGAACCATCCGAAAGTGCCCCAACTTAATCTAAGTGTTGGGCTTTATATTTTAGGATTGAAATGCAGATTTAATTAGAGTTAAGCATTTTATTAGAAATTTGGGATTATATTCCTGAAATTTGGGGTCTCATGATCAAAAATCTTCCCTGGATCCTAAATCTAATTTGGACACTGGACCACAGTCGTCCAAACCTAACTAATGCAGTGCAAGTTCTGGACTTACCCCAGCCTGGATTGGGGAGCCAGCTAACCACCTAATCGATTTAAAATACATGAGTTTGATCTTTTATGAAAGAGTAGTAGGGACATTTTATTTAAAAGTTTTAGAGAGTTGGGGCCGACATCTAGAGATTTTCCTAATTGGCCCATTTGACTTAAATTAGGTGCAAAATGCTAAGGACTAATGCAATTAAAATTTTGACTCTTTTAATTTGTTTCTAATGCAATGCGTGCTAGTTGACAACTTCAAATCAGATATGCTTGAACTTTTAAAAACAATCTTAGAAAATAATTTTTTAGAAGACTGGACTTCCCCAAGTCCGGCACCTTGTCCTCATAGGTCAGACTATCCGGACTCGACCCATAGGCGGGGAAGGGTCTAAAGCAAGGAAAGAGTAATGCAGAAATATGCATGCGACCCTGGGGTCGATCCCCGGCTAGTTCCCTAAATTCGTTATCTTACTATGTTATTTAGACTCACTAAAATTTTAAACTTTAAGGTTATGAGTATAAAACCTTCACACCCTTACAAGCCTCACGTATCCAGGCGAAAACAAAAGCGACACACAAATGCGAAAAAAACTAAGAAAAGCAGGCAATCCTAGAGGCAATCATTTTAACACATCAAATATAAATGAATTAATTAATAAATGTCCATAGGCAAATTTGCATTGCTTATTACAAACTAGGATTTTGCAGAAAGTAAAGTGGCCGGGCACCACTGACAACAACCTGGATTCTAAACCTAGTAGTGATGCAAGTTGTTTTGAATGGGATACTTTATGTCTTCAATTCTTCAATCTTGTTCTCCTTCAGGTTCATCTTCTTTAGGCTCCTCAGATTCTTCGTAGTAGACTACCCAAATGGATAAGAGGGCACTTCCTTTGAGGGGAAGGCCACTCTTTCCTCTTTGGGTAGGAAAGAAATGATCCAAATTTGGATCTCCAAATAGAAAAGGGCCACTCCCCTTAGGGTGTATCCTTTTCTCTTCGGAGTCCAAGCTTTGGACCTATGTATCCCAACTCAAAATCTAACTTTCACAACACTTAACTCTTATACAAATTACATTTATATCAAATAAAAATTTTAGACTCTCCTGCAAGGTTTTCCTAAGCAGTTAATAAATCAAGATATATTTATTCCCAAGCAGTTATATATATGCAGAAAAGAAAGTAAACACACTGGCCACACACTTTTTTTATTTGGGGGCTTTAGTAGCTGAAGCAGCTGTGCAAGCATTTATAACGATTAATATTTTTTTATTAATTTAGCCCCCTTTTTATTGCCCTGTATGAGTGTGCCACCTGCAAAAAACTATTTGAACATCCAGATAGTACCTATCCTAGGGGTAGTCTAGTCGCCAAACACATCAACCATCCATATAGTGCAGAAAAAGTAAACAGACACAGCAAAGCAATTTCATCCACAACATGCAGTAAAATCACAAAAAATCTGGCATACAGATGTAAAGGAAACACCGGCCTAACCTAGATCAAGAATTGGTTGTCCTAGTAAACCATCTACAGTGTGTGTAAAAGGTCGTGTGGCTGGGGTAGATCCTAGGTTGGGTGATTAGTTAAAGTTATTTAAAAATTCTGAGTTTATTAAGGCTTAGAAGGGTATTTAGATTAAAGTTTAAATGTTAATATGCTAAAAATTTTATTTAAATATATTTTAAGGATTAATTGATTACTACATTTGTTTCACACCGAGGCCGTGAAGTTTATTTCACCTTCGTTGGGGCTAAGCTAATAGCCTCGTAGGCATGAGTTACACAGTAACAAACGGGGTTGATTAAGTTAATTTAAATTAGTTGAAATTAAGAAAAGTGGATTAATAATAAGGGGAGTTGTTTACTGATTTTAAAGAATTGGTTAAGAGTTTTATTCACCTATTAGGAGAATTCTGAAGTTTGAGAGAGTTAATGAATTTTGGAGGTTATTTGGATATGCTTAGGGGTCAAAATTTGATTTTTAAAATTAGAGTTAATCTTAAGGATTTCAGATTTTTAAAAAATACTAGACCTAATTATGAGTTTTTAGATAGGTGGTACACTCAATTTGGAGTTTTCTATAAAAAAATATGATTTTTAGAAGTTTTGACCTAAGGTTGACCAAAATGTTGACTTTTTTACTTTGACCAAATTTTGGGGATCTAATATTTTTAGAAAATACTAAATTTTAATTAGAGTCATTAGCCATTGAGTTTGATTGATTTGGAATTTTCTACAATTTCTAATGAATTTTGCAAGTTAGGGTATTTATTAGAATTTTCTAATTATCTTAATTAAAGGATCCCTTTTAGTGATTTGAACCCAAATGAGTCCTAAACATCTTGAAATTAGCCCCAAAGATAAAAAATGGTCTAAGGGGAGATTATCAAGTGTTTAAAGATTTTTTTTGGGATTTTTAATGATTTTTAATTAATTAATAATGATTAAAAACTGATTTTAATTAAAAATAAATTAAGGTGGATTATAAAGCTAAATTAATAGGATTTGAATTTCTACTGATTAATAGATCAATTTGGGTCAGTTAGGAGTATTTTAGGGAATTTTAGGAGTTAAGCTTGATTTATTAGGATTTTATTAAGGCTAAAGGGTAATTCAAGCAAGGGAATACTATGGCTCCTATTTGGTGGACCAAATGACCTCCAAACCTGATGAAATTTGGACCATCGGATCACCTAGTCCCAAGACCTAAACACACCAAGTTTGGGATCAAATGGAATGCTCTAAGGTGGCTAACCAAGCCACCTAATGTGAACACTAAGTCACCTTGAGAAATTCCTATGGAGCTCTCCTAAGCTTGGATTGGGGCAAAATCATTAGCTCTAAACTTCCTACCCTACACATAATCATCACACAGAAAATCACACCCTAAATCCCATTGGAAAGGTTTGAATCCTATTTTGAATTTAAGGGTTAACCCATGACCCTTAAACTCAAAATTAGGCCCTAATTTTTGAAGTTTTCATGAATTTCCTATAAAATTAATCTAGCCATTACACAGTCAGCCGACGCTTTACACGCAGTGCATCGTGATTGGCCGAGCAATTATTGGCGCTGACCGGATAATGGTCAGATTAACTGTAGCCATCAGATGGAGGATTGGACGGCTAGGATAAACTGGGCTTCAAGACCGCGGGATCTAATCTTCGCCGTTGATTGAAATCAATGGCGAGGATTTCATCTTCAACCTCCCGCACGAACCCGAGATCGTGAAGCTTCTCCGACGTAATCCGGGAAATCTTGCTAATGAACATTAATGAAATTTGATAGAGAGGATCAGGTCATAGAAAACTTCAATCCAACGGTGGAAATCTGTTGAGGTGAAGGTTTTTTCTTCACACTTGACCGGACTACCTAGCTAGGGAGCTCGGGAAGGAGTTATTACCATAGAGAAAGTCTCAACAGATGAGCTTCTCTTTCAGTAAGCTTCAAGAGGTGATGGCGAGCAGATCTCCTTCAGACGTCGGGACTGGAGGATGGCTGGAGGTACGACTTCGAGAAGGACGCCGAGAGCTTTCGTCAGAGTTCGCTCGAACGGATCAAAGGAATGGCCTGGGAAGCTGGGGGAAGATGCTGGGAAGTTGAAGAAGCTCTGGGGAGTGATTCAAATTATCTGGGATCGATTACTAAAGTCTAGAGAGCTCGACTCTATTCATCCACCTCCCGCAAGCTTGGATGGTGGGGATTGAGCTAGAGGGGCTGTGGATTGATGCCAGGTGGAAGGGGACATCATCCCAGAGGTCTCGTGAGCTTCAAGCTGGCGAGCCACAACCTTTGGAAGGCTTTGGGTCAGGATTGGCTGGGGGGGACCATCGAAGCTTGTTCTCCATTGATTTCGACCGTCTCCGGCCGGGGTTTGGGTCGGGTTGATCTAGAAAGAATGATGGGGACATGTTAGAGTCGAGGGTGAGCTCAATTGGGCATGGGGAGGTTCAATTTGATCTGGTGGCTCGATTGGACCCAAACCTACTTGGTTCAGGTCGAATTGGGCTTGACCCAGGTCAGACCAGACCCTGGGATTGATGTGGGAGGTAGGTCTGGGTCTGGTCCACCTAATGCAGGCGACAATTGGGTTCAATTTGATCTGGGTTCAAAGATTGCTTGGATTGATCCAAATATGCTCGGTTCGGGTAGATTTGTGCTCAACCCAGGTCAGGCCAGACCCTGTTCTTGATGTGGGAGGTGGGTCTGGGTCTGGTGCACCCAATGCAAGTGGCAATTTGGTTCAATTTGAGCTGGGTTCAAAGATGGCTCGGGTCCATATGATTTTGGCTACTTTGAGCTAGCCTAAAACCTGATCGAAGTCAGCCCAAGGCATGGGCTGGCTGGAGGAAGTGTATAGGACCTAGGGCCACCTAATAGAAGTGTAGATTATGTTCAATTTGGCTTAGGGAAAGGATTGGCTCAATCCCAAGTGGTTTTGGCCACTTTGGGTTAGCCTAACTCTTGACCCAAGTGGAGCTAGAGGCTGCGCTGGTTAAGGGAGATGTATTGGGTCATGGGAGACCTAATGGAAGTGTTGGCCAAGTTTGATTTGACTTAGCACAAGAATTGGCTCAATCCCAAGTGATTTTGGCCACTTTAGGTTAGCCTAACTCTTGAACCAAGTGGAGCCAGAGGCTGAGCTGGTTAAGGGAGATGTATTGGGTCATGGGAGACCCAATGGAAGTGTTGGTCAAGTTTTATTTGACTTAGGACAAGAATTGGCTCAATCCCAATTGGTTTTGGCCACTTTGGGTTAGGCTAACTGTTGACCCAAGTGGAGCCAGAGGCTGAGCTGATTAAGAGAGGTGCATTGGGTCAAGGGGGACCCAATGACACCTTGATTTGGATTCAATTTGATTAAGGTTGAAAGATGGCTCAAAGGAGGCCTCTCTTTGGTCACTTGGGTCAAGACAAAAGGCTAACCCAAGTTAGCCCAAGGCTTGGGTCTCCAAGTGGGGTCTCTTGTGTGCCCAAGGAGTCACCCCTTGGGTTCAAAGGGAATTGGAATGATGTTGGTCAAGTGGATTAGGTGGTTTAAGGTGTATGGGCCATTTGGTCAACTGGTTGACTTGGTCAACCAAGTTGACCGAGGGCTAGGAGTTGGGTCAAAGGGGTTCCAAAGGTCAATTGGAAACACTTGAGAGAGATTTCAACAATTGATGATGAAATCAAGTCAAGTCTAGGCCAAAAGTCCAAAAATCCCCTTAAAGGGTATTTTGGTCATTTTGGCCTTGAGTAAATTTGGGGCCAAATTGAATATAGGAAGATGTAGAATATTGTTCAATAAATCAAAATCAAGGTATTGGAGATGGTCAAAGGGTTTGGAGGGGGCTCTAAGGTCAAATTCCACTAGGTATAAGGTCCAGTGGCATTGATTATAAATATTTGAAGGTTTTGCAACCTTTGGAATTGTATTAAGTTTGTGGGGTTAGAGACCTTAGTCTGGGCTCAAATTTGGAGGATTGACACTAGAGACATGTCACATCAATATGAAATTGATAGACCCTGAATCAGATGTCAATTGACTGGTTTTCAAGGTGATGGAAAAATCACCTAGAAAGGGCTTTAGGACTTAAGTCTTTAGGCTAAGAGTTTTGGGTTTGGATTGAGTTAAGATTTGGATTGAGCCTAAGGGCTAGGAACTAGGAAGATCCTACGATCTAGGACTCAGGGAGGAGTTAAGAGTGACCTCATACAAAAATGAGGTCAACATACAATCAGCTCGAAGGTGACCTGGCTTCCAACACTTAAAATTGATTGTATCAGATGAAACTTTATTAGACTTCGAGCTTTTACCTTTATTCCAGTCGTTCTGATGACGCCTTTTTTTCTCTTTAAGAAGTTCTTGAACTTTCAGGTCATCAGTGCTATATCATCTTCTTCCTCCCCTGCAGAGCTGTCACTTTCTGAGTTGTTTGCTTTTAATGCCACCGTTCGCTCCTTCTTCTTTTCACCTGCATCACTTTGTCTTTGACTCACTCCTTGCTCATATGCAATGAGTGATCTAAGGAGATAATCAATAGAATAAATGTTAAGGTCTTTAGATTCAGTGATAGCAGTTATCTTAGTAACGTAGGAACTAGGTAAGCATCTTAGAATTTTATTAACTTTCTCAAAATTTGAAATCTCTCTACCTAATGCATGCAAGGATGTCACGATTTGGGTGAACCTAGTGTACATGTTAGATATTGTCTCGCTAGGATTCATACGGAAGAGTTCATAATCATGCAATAGAATGTTAAGCCTAGACTGTTTTACTTTACTTGTTCCTTCGTATGTAATGCACAATCTATCCCAAATCTCCTTACCAGTAGAACAGGTAGAAACTCTCATATAATCCTCAGACTTTAATGCACAGAAAAAGCAATTTTAACACTTAGAATTCAATTAGGCTAAATCTCTATCCTCATTGCTCTATTCATTAAAAGGTACTGGAGTTTTCACTCCATTCAAAGTTTTAAAAGGTGCAACGTATCCATCATTGACTAACATCCACATGCGGTAATCAATAGACTGTAAAAAAGTAGACATTCTAATTTTCCAGAAATCAAATGGAATGTTATCAAAAAGAGGTGGATGGGTTATTGAATAACCCTCCGTAGTATTACGCGCGATTACCAAAATGCGACATGATCATGTTTTTTCAAGGTTTTCTAAAACACTATTTTTGAAAGTAGCCTCTGATACCAATTGAAATAACTAGATCGACAAGAGGGGGGGGGGGTGAATTGTGAAAACTTTGTAGCAATAATTAAAATCTAAGCAGGAGTTCTAATTTTTTTATATTTTTAAATTTTTAACATGAAAATTTAAACTACTACGAAGGCAAAAATTGATCTCAACATGCAACAATAGAATCCTTTTCTTTCATAAATTTCACCAAGCAAATATTATGAAAATTAAGTGCAAGAAAAAGTAAATAGCGATAAGGAAAAAGCACACCGAAATTTTATAGTGGTTCGGTCAAACCATGACCTACGTCCACTTCCCTTTGAGAATTTCACTACAAACTATAGCTCTCCTTTTGCTCCCCTCAGCAAGGTGGAGAAGCCCTTACAATACTCCCTTTCACCAACCCGACGTGGCAAAGTGCCAAGCGCTGTTTTCACCCTCCTGGCGACGGCAGAGAACCTATTCATTTTTCTCCCTAATGGAGAAGGTAGAGTACCTTCGAGGTCACGGATGTAGAAGAGTCTCCCCCTTAGAGAGCCTCCCACAAGTTCTTCCCAGGCCGTAGGAGGTGCAAGATGCAGCAAGAACGGAGCAACCGTGTGATCTCCCTCACACCTTTTCTCCCTCACCAAGCTCACCTTCTCCTTCCTCTCTCAAACCCTAAGAACTTCTCAAGAGCTCTCTCCCAAGGATTCCCTCTCTTATCACATTCCCCTCTTTCTGTCTATCTAAAAAACATAACAATTTTGACACATAAAATGGGCTCCAAAATCCCTAAAATTTTCAAAGTAGCCGTTACTATCGTACAGTACAATTTCTAATCGTATAGTATGATATGTATAACATGCCTCATCCTGGTACGAAGGTGTACGAATAGTTCAAAATATAATAATATAGTATGATAATAAATGGTATGGTACAATCCTCAACACTACTGCTCATACAAGATGATAGCCAGGACGATCAAATGTCATCTCTATTCATCGTATGGTACGATACACAACGTACAATATGAATGTTCAAAATCAAGGCATCATCCAGGATGAATTCCATGACGATCAAATATCATCTCTGCTCATCGTATGGTACAATATACATCGTATAGTATGATGAGGCAAAAACAAAGGATCGTCTAGGACAATATCCGGGACAATCTGAATTCATCTCTGGTCATCATATAATACGAACATATTCATACAGTATGATTAGCAATCAGTAATTAGGCCTTGATTTATTCCACTAATCACTGGTTAGTTTAAGTAAGTATTTAAAATAAATCATACAGTACGAACAATTGAGAAAAAACTTACTTAAGTTAATTTGACGAGTAGGGTTTTGGATTTAGAATACATCGTATAGTATGATAGTATTCAAACGGTACGATCTATTCACAGAAATCATTTTACAAGCTCAGATCGTACAATATGAAATAAAATTGTACAGTACGATCACCAGAGAAAGAAAATCTATATTTTTTACTTTTAAAACCCTCTCCCCCTATGTTTGTGCATGGTTGCTCAGACTTACATGCAGTTTGTGGCTAGACTAAAGAAAATAAAAAGATAAAATAAATAACAAATTACATTGTCAGACTCATACTCCTAATCTAACCAGTCTTGAGTCTTCATGTTGTCCTGAGTCTCTTGTGATCTTCCTGAAATGTTAGTACTCATGGACAATAGAAAACAATAAATGATATTCAATGAATAGTAGTTCAGGCGACATTATTTGTCATCATCAAAATCTCAAACTCGGGGTCATGGGTCGCAACAAGGAGTGGTGGGCAGATTTTTTCAGAAGCTCGAGTATGAGAAAATTTCTTCACTATACTTTTGCTGTGATAAAATTGGACATCAGGAAGAAGATTGTGAACAAAGAATGGTTGCAGGGGGAATTGATAAAGAAGAAAAAAGCTAAGAAGGTTAAGGTGAAGGAGACTAATGTTTCAAATAAGCTTGGTGAAGTTAACACTTCTTATGGGCTGTGGATTCATGTTAACCGGGGTAGAAGAAAAATTGACAATGATTTCAGAACCAAATTTTAGAAAAAATGTACTTTTCAGAAGAAAGCCATCCCAGAACCGGGCAGTAAGGATCCCTGCGAAGGGGTTGAATGTATGGTTTAGCAGACTGAAGGTATTCTAGAAATGGCTACTGCTATTTAACAATCTCTGATGGGTAGAGGGATGGAATCAGATAAGAGGGGTGTTAATATTGCTGTTGGTGGTGATCATCCTATTCAGGTATGTAATGATGATTTTCCTATCAATGCTAATAAATTCCAGCTGCTGGATAAGATGGAAGATGTGGTTGAGGTGAACCAGTTGGCAGATAGTTGCTGTGTGGAAGATTTACGAGAGGAGGGTGAAATATGTGATAAAGAGGTAGACTCATCCAAAAATTTAAAGGAGGAGGTGGAGAATGTTTTAATTAATACGAAATTCAAGCTTCAAAAAGAATTAAGATCATTGGGCAACGGCAATGTGCTGTCTAAAAATAGGAAATCTGAATTGATAAAGAAGAAGAGTGGTGGGACTATTCCCACACTTACTTCAAAATGACTTCTATTATTTTCTGGAATTATAGAGGGACTAGAAAAAAAGTAGTCTCTTGATATTTGAAGGAGATTGTGGGTGAGAATGACTCTTTTTTTGTTGGTCTTGTTGAGACAAAGATTTCTTCTATAGATGCTTTGGATGTTAAATTGTTGAAAGGGGATAAATGGGATTACTTTCAAGTCCCATCAGATGGACTCTCGAGCAGCATTTTGGTCTGTTGGAAATCATAAGTTTCCACTTTTCAGTAGTCTTCTCTTCTTCTCAGATTGTTGTGGGTGAGCTAAGTATTATTAATAAGGATACTTTGTTGGTGGCTACTGTCTATGGTAGTTGTGATGTAGTTTGTAGGAGACAACTTTGGAGTATTTTGGAGTTATTTGCTGATAACTCTCTTCCTTCAATTTTGGGAGGGGACTTTAATTGTGTTCTTTCTCAAGAAGATAAAAGAGGCGGTAAAAAGTTTGTTCTTTCTCAAGGTGCTCAAGATATGTAAGCTTTTATGACAAATTATGATTTTCATGAATTTGAGTTTGTTGGGCCGAGATTCACTTGGTGTAACAATAAAACTGGTTTAGCTAGAATTTTTGAAAGATTGGATCGTTGCATTATTAGTTCTTGTGCTTTGGAAAAACTTAAAATATATGTGATCAGACATCTGGCAAGAGTAGGCTCGGATCACTATCCCATCTTGTTGAAGATTTCTTCTACTGAAGTCGGGAAAAATAAAAAGTTGAGATATGAAGATGTTTGGTCTTCTTAGCCTGCTTCATATATGATAGTGGTCCATTCTTGGAAGATGCGGGTAGTTGGTGATGTTGCTAATGCTTTGAATAGAAAGTTTACTAGAGTTTTAAAGGCTCTTTTTTTTTTGGAGCAAAGCCAAGCACAAGCATTTGTTTTAGTTAAAAAATAAACTCAAAGCAGAGATTCTTAAGTTACAAGAGGAAGAAGATGGCATTGGGAATTTTTTTAATTCCAATCTTGTTCTGTTGAAATATAAGGTTGGTGAGCTTAATTCGACTCTTGGCAGACTTTGCACTTGGTGGAAATAGAGATCGAAAGTGTCATGGTTGGAAGCGGGAGATTCCAATTCCAAAATTTTTCACTCTTATGCTTTGGCCAGAAGAAGCTATAACTAGATTAAGCAAGTTAAAGACAACAACGAGTTGCTGGTCGAAGGGAGGATGGGGATTACATTCAGCTATTGATAAATTAGACCACTGAGAGCCAAGTTTGCTTGGAATCTCATCTCTAATCTGAATTCTATCCTTAATAGCTCTCTTATTGCCAGATATGGAAGTGATCCTTGGAAGATGGATAGAAGGAAGTGTTATTCTCCTTCGTGGAAAGTTATATTACAAGGTGCTATTGCTTTGCTTCCAATCATCAAATGGAACATTGGGACTAGATCAAATATCAGTATTCTGAAGGACATTTGGATCCAGGATCGGAGGATTGATAGATGGCCAACATATGTGGACAGCTCTATTTTGGAGGATGATAAGATTTCTGATCTTATTAAAGAAGGAGCATGGGATGTGGAAACACTGAAATATAAATTTGGAGTTATGTTGGTAGAGCTTATCCTTCAAATTCATGTTAATGGTGAACTGAGTGGGGACTGTGCAGAACTGTTATATAACTTGTCCAGTAAAACCATTGCAGCTCTAGCTATAGAAAAATTGTATGGGGATGCGGTAGATGATGACTTTCTTAACTGGTTGAAAAAGGTTAAACTGAGGCCTAGAGTTGAATTTTTCTGGTGGAGACTGAAAATTGGAGCCTTTCCTTCCAAGTCTTTCTTATTCTACAGAAGATTATCAGATTCAGAGAATTGCCTAAGAGGATGTCCTGCTATTGAAGATGGTTATCATGTGGCTGCTAAATGTGAGAAATTGATACATGTGTTTGCTATTCTGGCTAAATGGGGCTATGTATTCCCTGTGATCAATTCTTTTGAGAATTATTTGCTATTTTTATAACAATGTGCTCGTCAAAATCCTTTCTTAGGCAATTTGTATTGCTCTGTAGTTTTTTTATGTTGGCAGAGCAGGAATAAAGCTAGTCATGGAGGCTCAAAAAATTGTGATTCTTTTATTTATGTGTCTACAGTTAGCATTGCTTCAGCATCCTTTTGTTTTGATTACATCAAGGAAAGATGGGATACTAATCAGCTTATAAAGCTGTCTGAGATATCTTGGTATCCCCCTCCTTCGGGCTGGCTCAAAGTAAACTTGGATGCCTCTTTAGCTAGTTCAAATATGGCAGGAATAGGTGGTGTTCTTCGTGACAGCAAAGGGAGATTTATTAGTGCTTTTGGGATCTGCTTGAATCATTGGGACTGCTCTCATTTGGATATTCTTGCTGTTTCGTATTTGGGCAAGTTTATTCAAAATTGGATGTATGATTGGAAAGGCATTTTAATTGAGGGAGATAACTTGAATGTTATCAAATTTTTTGAGAATTCAGTGAATAAGGTGGAAATTAAGGTGGGGAGCTTGAATCCGAAGGATTTCCTCTATCTCAAAGATTTTAGCCAGGTTATGTTTCAACATGTGCAAAGAGAAGGTAATAAAGATGCAGATTTTTGTGCTTAGATAGCTATTTCTGGTGTTTTTTTTCAGATTCTCTCATTTGTAAGAATATTCCTCCTTCCTTTTTTTCTTTGTTAAAGGAGGATATTAGGTGTTTGTAGTGTGTTTTCAATAAATTGCTTTAGCATCTTCTCAAAAAAAAAAAAAAAAAAAAAAAAGCTGACCACCTATCGCATCAAAATCACGAATCTATTCTTTTATAAAAGATATGTAAAATTGTTGTTTAAGTTTAGAGGATTTAGGGGATGTTTAAAGAATGTCCTAAGTAACCCCTTTAATTATATTGGGTGATTATGCTTGAATGCAATTAATTTTTTTAAATTTAATTTATTTCTAATGCAATGCATGCTAATTGACATTTTTTGCAAAATCAATATGAATCAGTTTTAAAAGGCTTAAACTATAGATTTTTTGCCTAGAGATTGTACAACATACCCTTGATAAAAATGCACCCTAATATACCAGGTGGTCTGCTATAAAATGCAGGTAGAGAGGTTCCTAACAAGAAAGAGAAAGTTTTAATATGAATGAATGAGACTCTCATTAAACCGAGCTTTCTTCTTAAAATTGATTATCTTTCTATGTTGGCTTAAAATTTTTTATTTAAATTACAAGTAGAAAAGTTTTTAGTCCTTAAAGATACTAAATGCTTCCAAGTAAAATAAAAAATGGCATACAAGAGTAAGAAACCTAGAAAGATTACAAAACTTCTACAACATAGAATTAAATAAATTAATCAAATAATGTAATTAAAATAAACAAAATAAATATATGAAAAATCCATGTGACAAGTGCCACTTAATTGTAACCAAAGATCTATAGAAATTAAAAGTGATATGATACCACTGACAGCAACCTAGATTCTAGTCTTAGAAATGATGTAAGTGATTTTAAGAATGGAATATTCTTGTCTTCACTTATTCATCTTCCTCCCTTCTACAAGCTCCTTGGATTCGTCGGGTCCAAGTGTCTAAATATAAAGAACTTCTCCTCGAAGGGGTGTTTCATTCCTTCTTGGATTTTCAAATCATTCTAACATATAATCTCCAAATTAAAGGAAATTACCCCTAAGGGATGTTTCCCCTTCTCTTTAGACCTCAAGCTGGATGGTTAATATCTCATCTTAAAAGTCAACTTTATAACTCAATTTAATTAAAATACATATAAAAAATTAAAAAAAGACTCTAGACAATCTACATGATTATCCAAAGTAATTGTAATCCAAATCATCATAGGAAGTTATATAACTAAGTTACTCAAATCAAAATACAGTCACACTTAGTCATGTTATTTTAATTTTATGGAAGACTTAGCATTTTTAACATATGTAGAAAATATGTCACTTAAAATTGTAATTTGCCTCCTTGATTATAGCTATACATGAGTATGCTACACGTAGAAAATCATATAAGCATCCAGATCATTCATAACCTAGGAGTAATTTATCGTCCATCACATCAATTCATATATTGCATAATAAAATTAATACTTTAATAACCATCACATTAATCAATCAATTATAACCAACATGTAGTAAAAACCATAAAAAACTTGGCACATAAATAGTAGAAGAAGAAACAATGGCCTAGCCTAAAACTAGGATTGGTTGTCCTAGCAAAGCATTTAAAGTATAGTGTCAGCTTTTGTGGTTTGAATGTATCCTATGTTTGGTAGTTAATAACATTATCTAAAATTTTATTATTTATTATAGGCTAAACAAGTTTTAATTTATATTTAAGTATTAATGTTTTAATATTAATTTTAAGAAGTATTTTAAGTGTTGAATTATTACTACCTCTATTTATATTAAGGCTGTGAAGTTTATTTCACATTCCATAGAGCTAAGTTAATAGCCTCATAGTCCCTGATTATACATTATTAACTAATATTTTTAATTAATTTAATTTATTGAGATTAAAGGGTTGATGATTTTAATTAGTTGATTGGTTGTTGATTTGAATCATTAAGTTAATTAATTTTGTTTTTCATCAACCAATTCATGGCATTATTATAGTGGGTTTGAGAAACTAGGCCTCCTTATGACATATAGCCCTGCAGTTTTGGGTGGTCCCTCCTAAAAATCTGGTTGATGTAATTGAATTAAAGATTTAAATTTTGTTTAATTAATTAATAATAAATTTATTTTAATTTTTTACACTTTTTAAATCTATTCGTGGTATTGTAACAATGAGGTTGAGGAACCAGGCCTCTTTAAGGCTTATAGCTCCGAAGCTCAAGCTAGTCCATTCCTAAAAAATTATTACTAGAGTGCTTATTATATATTTTGGGGTTAGTTAACAAATTTTAATAATCAAGTTGATGTTTTTTTAAATTTAATCTATTATTAAATTTTGGAATTTTATGAATTATTTAATTCATTAAATTAAGGAGTAAAAATTTAACTTTTTAAATTAAAATAATTTATGGGGTTTTTAATATTTTTTTTTAAAATGCTAGGCCCTATGGTGAGTAAATAGATAGTAAGTTTACTGGATTTAGATTTTTCTAGATTAAGTTATGATTTTGTAAAGTTTTTATGTATTTTAGAACTATAATTAACCAAAAAGTTAACTTTTTGACTTTGATTGCTTTTTGGAGGTTTGACATTTTTAATAAATACTCGACACTTAAAGAAGTCTAATGCCTTTAAGTTATTTCAATTTGAAAATTTTCTAGAATAATTTATGAATTTTTAAAGTTTGAGTATTTAATTGATTTAATTAATTGCTTAATTAAGTGGTTTTAATGATTTTGCGCCAAACTCATTCCAAACTTCTTAAAGCCTCTCCCAAAGGTTAGCGATGACCAATGTGCGTGTTTTAAGGAGTTTGGGATTTGTTTGGAATTTTTTTATAATTTTAAATATTTAATTTAATTAAATAATAATTTTCATTAAAAAATAAATTAAGCTCTAATTAGAGGTCCAAATATTGGGCTTTTAATTTTATTAAGTGGAGGGATTAATTTTAAAGAGTTTGATATAATATTTACATTTTGTAGATTTATTATGGATCAATTGTGTTTTATCAAAGTTTTAGGCTTGATTAATGGGCTAAAGCTTGATTTAATTAAATTTCTTAGTTAATGGGCTCTAAATCCAATAAAACCTTCACCTAGAGTGTACAATGTCACTAAGTTCACATGTATTGAGTTTCACCTATATTGGGTTCATGTTTAATTTTCTATAATTTTTTTTTTAAATTTCTAGACATTATCCTTATTTTTATTCTTAAGTGTCCCTAAGTTATATGGGCTTGAGATTAGAGCTCTCTAACCCTTTACATAGATATAATCAATCACACCATGTAACCCAAGTGGCCTAAATTTAGGTGCTATTTGATTAAAAAAGTTAAGTTTTTAAAGTTAAATTTCTTCGGGAGAATTTAATTTCTTGAATTTTAATTATGAAATTTAATGTATCATTATGAATAATATATTGCCCCAAAAGGAAAATATATTGTTCTTTAATAGGTCCAATTTAAAGGATTGAAAATTCATCCTAATTATCATAGATAAATTTGAGCAAGAATTACATATCAGGTATTTAACTATGATCATTTGGATAAGTTATCATTAATTTCATAATTCTTATGATAATAATTGATATATCTTCCTAAGGAAAGAAGATGTCAATCACTATTGATCATTTGAAAATGACAATAATGTTCTTTGACTTTGACTTAAATTTTCCTAAAGATAATTAATCCTGTTTTGAAAATTTATTTTTAAAAAATTGATTTAAGTTTCTAAATCTCCTATAAGCACAAACCCTCATAGTTAATTACATCATAAGAAGCCAGAGTTTCCTACAAAAACTCTCCATTAAAATAATGGTAGATTTTTTTTTTTGGAATTTTCAAGGAATGATATCAAAAGAATAAAATTTGATTCTCAAATAAGATTGGAATAAGATTGAACACTTATTTTTGGAGGTGAAGGGATGAAAGGTAAGAGGTGTTTTAGGATTTTGAAACATTTTAGAAGAACCCCAGCCTATCCTAAGTGTTGGGCTTTTCACTTTACTTTGAGGAGAAGTTTTAGTTTAAGTTATTAATTTCATTAGAATATTGAGATTATATTCTATAAGGTTGAGGTCCTATAGTCTGAACCTGCCTTAAAACCTAAATCTAAATTGGGTAACAAAAATTAGTAGCCCAAACCTAACTAATGCAGTGCAAATCTAGACTTATCCCAGCTTGTATTAGGGAGCTAGCTAACCACCTAATCACTTAAAATCCATGAATTTGATCTTTAATGAGAGAGTGGTAAAACTTGTTGATTAAGTTTGAAGAGTTGAGGATGTCTAGAGAATGTCCAAAGTGGCCCCTTGATACATGTAGGGTATTATGAAGCTTGAAATAAAATGCAATTAAATTATTTTAATCCATTTAAATTTATTTCTAATTCAATGCATGCTGATTAATTTGATAAATGCTTAAATCAACTATGAAGAAGTTTTAAAAAAGGATTAAAAATAGGTTTTATCCTAAAGATTGTATAATATCCACTTGATAAAACTGTGCTTTAATAGGCCAGGTGGCTTTCCAGAACCCACACGCAGAGAGGTGCTTAATAAGGAAGAGAAAGTACAATATGAATACATGTGACCCTTGGTGAGACCTAGCTTACTTCTTAAAATCGTTAGAGTTTATTATTGCAAATCTAGACAAAAGTTTTATGATTGTGATTCCTTATATGAGGGAGTTATTTTTGTAAAGGAGATTTATAAGGAATTCACAAGGTTACTCCAAGCAAGGTTCATACTAATCTTCTTCAAGCTTCTTCCTTGATCATTTGGAGGCTCTAGGAAGACATTCTACAGCAACCATTCTAGGTTCTCTAACTTCTCCTAGAGGGAGAAAAAGGATTGATGGTTCTGAACCATCATAAAGAAGGTGAAAGAGGATTCTAGGTTCTATGCCTTCACTAAGAGGGTGACAAAAGATTTCATGTTCTCTGCCTTCGTCGGGTTGGTGAAAAAGATTTTGTAAGGGCTTCTCTGCCTTATTGTGGGGGAAAAATGGAGAGACACTACTTTTAGTGTAATACTTGGAAAGGAGGTTTCCATGAAGTGGATGTATGTTAGGTTGGACTTAACCACTATAAATTTATGTGTGTTTTGTTTTTATTATTCCTCACGTTCATTTTTTAATTGTTTATTGCGTGGTTGAAAAACTTTGAATCTCTTTTATCATAATTTTAATTTGCTTATGTATTAAAGGGGATTAAGGTTTTTTCTTTTTGTTTAAAAATTTTAAATAATCAATTCATTCCCTCTCTTGGTTAGCCTTAGGCTGGTTCCTTTAAGTTTAACAACTTTCATGAACTTTCAAAAGCAAATCAGTATAAGGCAACTTTTTGTAGAGTCATCACTCTTTGCCTATTTCCATATTAATTAGCTCGTTATAGCTCCCAATAAATGAATTATATGAATCTGTTGAGCATATCATCAAAAATTATAGTATTTAAATGATATCCCATTAGCCCACCATCTTGACTAGTATAAATAAGTCTAAAAAAAACTCATTAAATAACCAACCATTCTTATTTATATGCACGCACACACACACACACACATATTATTATAAAAGTGATAATAACCATGTATCACCTATTCACATGCCTGTGTTCTTTCATAATGCTTACGTTGACATTATAATTAAATTAAAAAGCCAAAATTATAATATATCTCAATTATACTCAATTTCAATAAAAAGTAATAATTCTAATTTTAATCGATAAATGTACAAAATTAAATAGTTAAAATGACAATAGTAATCAGTACTGTAATATACAAACAAGTTATACATTAGAAGTTTCCTGAATCAGGATAAAATGCAATAAATAGTGATTTAGAGAGGAGAATCCTTTTAAAATTAAAATCTTTGAAAATAGAGGTAGGATAGAAGTCACCTATAATGTTATGAAGACATTTTATAAAAGTCGCAAAGTTAAATGTTAAACAAAAACCCAATTTTCTCTTTCATTTCTCCTTTTCCACTCTACTTCTCTATATATATATACTCATCTTATTTCCTAGCGTCATTGCGCTCATATGATCTAGTGTCACGACACTTCATGTAATGCAACATTGCATGACTGTGTCGATAATAATGCTACTGCGCTAAATTAATTTCTAAAATTCTTGAGCTTGGTACCAGGATGCCACACTACCTAGCATTGCAGTGATCCATTTCAAAATTTTCAAAATTTTTCAAAATTTTCATTTTAAAATAATATTTAAGTTTTTTAAGTTATTACATAGCCATTAATTTCTCCTCTAAAAAGTTTAAACCATATTTGATTGGCAACATAGTTTTTATATTCACTAATAATTTAGCTATTAAATTTCCTAACGACAAAAAAGGATGCCAAGCATATATTAGTAAGGTGAATTCTATTACTGCAAGAATTTGATGATGAAATTATTTATAGGATGGGAATTGGGAATTAGGTGGTTGATCATCTAGCTAGGTTAGAGCTAAAAGAACCTACATGTAATGAGTGGAACATCATTTAATTCTTTCTACTTGTGCATTTATTTACTTTGTGTTCAAATGGTATGTCTTGGAATGCAGATATTATGAACTACATTATTTGTGGTGTTATCCATACTGACATGTCTTTTACTACAAGATGTTAAATTTTATTTTTTGGCAGAGTCATTCTTGTGTAGGAAGTGTAAAAAAAAATCATTAGGTAAATTTTCCGTAAAAATGAGATTGAACTCATCATTAGGTAAAGAAATGACTTTAAGTATGGAGGTTATTTTTAAGGATTTAGAGCTGCCTCTAAGATCCATTAATTTAGATTCTACTGTCCTACCCTATCTAAGAATGTATGTGAATATGTTAAAAATATGATCAGTGTTAGAGGGTTGGTAACATAACAAGAAAGATGAAATACCAATTAATATTATGTTAAAAGTGGAGGCTTTTATGTTTGAGGGATTAACTTTATGGGACCTTTTATGCAATCTTATGAAATTAATATTTTCTGATAGCAATTGATTATATATCCAAGTGGATTAAGGGAGTAGTAACCCCCAAAAAAAATTCTCAGGCAATTATTAAATTTTTAAAGGAAAATAATTTTTTAATGTATGAAGTACTTCAAGTGATTATTAATAAAGATAAAAGTCATTTTTGTAAGAGAGTGGATTCTTTAATTTGAAAATATGAAATTAAATATTGACTTGTAACTTTATATTATCCCCAAACTAATAGTGTGGCTAAAATAAGTAATAAGGAGATTAGGAGAATCTTAGAATTTTTTTTTGATTTCAAATAGGAAGGATTGGGCTTTGAAATTAGATGATGAACTCTGAGCTTATTGGACTTCATTTAAGACACATTAGAATGTCTCCCAATAGATTAATCTTTGAAAAGTCCTATCATTTACCATTGAAATTAGAGTAAAAATTAGTTTGGGTAGTAAAAGAATTGAATTACAATCTTAATGATGCTAAGGAAAAAAGTTTGAATGAGTTAAGGAAATTTAGAAATGAGGCATATAAAAATGCTAAAATGTATAAAAAATAAATTAGGAAGTGGCATGATTGTAAGCTTATTAGGTAAGAATTTGAGCATGGATACAAAGTTCTTCTATATAATTCAAAATTGAAATTGTTCCCAAGAAAATTTAAGTTAAGGTGGTTAGGAATATTCACTAATGTAAAGGATTCATAAATCTGTTGAAATCCAAGATCATAAACTACCCAATTTTTAAAGTAAATTGTTAGAGATTTAAACCCTATCAAGAATAAGATTTTGATTTACCTAAAAGTTTTATAGAGATTGCTCATCTTGAAATGGATTGTAGTATAGTCTGGTTGAGGGCTATAATCTTAGCACTATTTCAAAAGCAAACTAATTAATCCCTTTGTTGGTTGTTAGGCGTTATGTGACTAGAGTTCCTTGTTGTGATTAGAAAATTCTATGATAGATGTAAGTTTAGGTGCATCATTATGTGTATTAGTGTTAATTATGAGTCTAATACTTAATTTAGAAAATTCAATTCAACACTATGGTTCTACCTCCTGAAGCATCGTAACGTTGCAAGAATCCAGCTCTATAGTTCCAAATCACCTTTTAGAGTGCTATAATGACATCCATGCATCATCATAGTATTGATCTCTCTAGTCCTTTTGGTGTACTAAGAATAGTAATGTTGACCATGTAGTAATGCAGCACAGTCAAATCTTTAATAGGGACGATGAAGCACTCTGATTGCGGTCACTTTGAGCGACACAACACTAGCATATGTTGGGAACCATAGTAGTCTCATGATAAAAAATCCTAATATTTCAACTTTTAAGGGGAGAACGAAAATGCTCACTATCCCTAACAACATAGTGTTGTACCCATGCTGACTAGTTTGGCTAACCATCACGGTGCTAGTGAGTTTATAAATAGGACAATAGCCAAAATTTTATTTTTCACATACATCATTTTCCTTCTGAGATCTAAATTTTTTTTTAGATTTGTGTTTTAAGTTTCCTATTTAGATTCCTTTGCTAGGAGTGGCCCAAAAATCTTAGTTGGTATGAATATATTTGGCTCAACTTTTTATGATGGACGTAGGTTTGTATGTACAACCACTGAGGAGTGGTATAATAATTTGTTGGGGAAGTCCATCATTCCTATGTAAGGATTTGATATCCTCAAGGGGATTATCTTTTTTTTTTTTTGAAGAAATGCAAATTGCATTAAAAAGAAGAAACAACTATTACAAACTAGAAAGCAAAAGCAAAACCTTTAAAACTATCATAATGGATATGCGATCCACTAAATTCCATTTTAGATCTATTGGGGTGATAGGGACACAAAATATTGAAACAACGTAAAAGGTTGGTTAGTATCCCAGAGTTCCCAAAAGATAGAAAATGAAACATAGTAAAAATCCCACATTTCATTACAATAATTTCAAAAAGGTAGAAAAAAACTATAAGAAAACCAAGCAAACGACAACCTGTTACAAGAACAATAAGAATAACAACTAAACTAGCTGCCAAAACATCAACCAGACCATCATTAACAGTCTTTGAGGCCAACGAGCTCCAATCAAGTATAGAATCTGCTGAAACCTCAATGCAACGAACAAAAACCAACATAAACGAACCAAGCAATGTCGATAAAGCAATATCACCGACTCCCACATCAATAGTCCAAGAGTCGGCCTCTTCACAACCAAAGTCATACGGACTAAAAATCACCACCACACCCATCATAATGGAAAATAAAAAAACCATTAATATTCAAATCCTTCGAGTCTCCAACAAATAAGACTTGTTCTTTAAAGACCCAAAAAGTAACCATGTTAAGTCTATATGGGATAAGCTCCCACCTAAAACTAGCTCCAACACTTACTATGATAATCCAAATAACCTGCCATATGCAAACCAACCAACATTAGAATAATAGCTTAAATAACTCCGGCTTCACCAAAGCATTTTCCCGAACTATCTCGCTTGGAAGATCCAATCAACATCATAAAAATAGCCGCACAACCAGAGGTAGTAGCAGCATTAACTCCATGATTCTTCAGTAAAACTGAAATCCTCTCGAATAACAAGAAACCACACACCAAGAAAATCAAGATCACTTTAACCATTTCTCCAAGATTCTTGAAGAAATAATAAAAAAAATAGCTTCATAAATCTCCAAACTAATTTGGCCAAGACCACCAACTAGAAAATTCTTGCATCTCATTCCTCAATTGAAGATTTCCAATCCTTAATTGAATACAAAGGATCAATATGACCTTCATATCTAAATCTTGAAGACAAAACCGACCACATCTATAAGATAAAAATCACACCAAATTTTCTTGAATAACATCCGATTCAACATCAAGAACCTCTCAATTTCAAACGTCAAACCCAAAAAAAATTCCAGCTCCAAGAATCAATACAAGACTATCATAAAATCCATACATAATCAAGCAGCAATTACCACAAAAAATCTCAAGTCTTATCATAGCAGAACATCCACACCACAAGCAAGCTTCGACCAAACGATTCGCCATAAGAATCAAAGCCAAAATCGGCCCCCAAGAAGAAATTTCATTAAAAAAAAAAACTAAATCCACCATTGAGAAAATGAAAAACCTCCTAAAAAATCACATTCAAATATGTAGACTTACTTACTTCAATCAAGAAACTAAAATCTGAATAATAAACACCAACATTAGCTAAATTAGACTGATGGAGAACCATCATCAGGCTTAGGTCCGCCAAAATCATCTTCAAATCCATTGCCTCTCTACCCAAATTCAACCAAGGACCTCTGTCAGCCATACCAGTCCGACGGAGAACCACCAATCGCCAAGGTTCCAACAAAATTGCTAAGATCGCCTTCTCTATCACCTATTCATCGCTCTCTAAGATAGCCAAATCAGATTGTTAACCACAAGGGGATTATCTAGGGTCAAAATTTTGAGAATAATATGTATTTCCTAGTCATGCAACCCCATCCAAGCAATGATTTATCATATGGGAATTCTTCATTTACATGAAGGAGCCCAAAATGAATGTGTTTTGTGCATTGAGTCCCTTCAATTTTGTATCTATAAATAAAGTCTTCAAAATCACCAATTTTTAATTTAGCAGTGATAAGTGTTTAAAATTTTGTACTACTTCTATATAATTTAATGATATAATTAGGTTCCTCGCATGGAGACATTTAAATGCCTAATGAAAGAGAGAAGATAAAATTCTAACTTTTGTTCTTCCTGCCTCACCCAACAGTCTAAAGTCATGCATTATTTCATTTCTATGAAGTTGATGCCAAGCAAAAATATTAGTGAGGTGACTATGGATTGGACTATTTTAAATTATTATTTAAAAAAGTGGAATGTAGTTTTTGGTAAAATTATATTCCATTCCATTCAATCCAGTATATGGTTAGGGAGTCTACTTCTAAGGATTTTAGCCATCCTAATTCTTTTTGTGATTTATATGAATCAACTGGGGTTAAGATATGTAGGGAAGAATAAGGTTATGTCTACTTCTTCCCTAACTACTTCCAAGATCATATTTTTTAAAATATACTTGTTAGAGTGAGAGAGGGATATGACCAACCAAAATAAACAATGTATTAGTGAGGTAGTGATCTTAGGATGCTAGAAGATCAAATGTAAATCTCTGAGGTAAAGTTGATCAGATTGGGGTATTTATGGATTACTTTGGGCGAAAAAAGACTAGCCTAAAACAAGTTATATACTCCCTCTATAAATTTGTGATGCTCCATCACCAAACGTTTTATCAATACCAGGATGACTATAATACAACTATGATAATAAGGTTTAAGATATGGTAGATTGACTCACATGGTTAGTGAAATATCTTCCCTATCCTATCCCCTTTGAGATGTATTTAGGAGAAAGACCTTTAAAAGCAGCACTGGTAGAAACACATGCATAAGAAGAAGATGATAATGATGAAGAGTAAGGAGAGCCCTGCTGTTGTCCTTATAGTTTTTAATTTTGGTTGCTAATTGAGGGGGTTTGGGGGGGTGGGGGCAGGTGTGTAAGGCTTTTATACATACTAAGTGCTTATTCTGTCAATGTAGAGTTAGAGTGTTAAACCCACGAGGAAGTCTTATGCTTACTTGCTATAAAACTGTTACTACTTACTCTAAATGCATAAGTTATTCTATTGAAATAAAAATGATATTTTAGAGTTTCTTTCATTGGATAAAAATATTAGAACAATTTATATATTGTTTAATAAAATATTTTAGATTAATGAATGCAAATATCACATTTTTTGTAATGATACTCTTAATTATAGAACTGATTCACATCATATGCATCCCTATATCTCTGTTAAGTTTGTAGGGTTGAAAAGGAAATCTGTTGACCTCTTATAGTTATAGTATCTCCTTTAGAGCCTAGAATATTTAAATATCATATGTCTAATCCTGCCAATATTCTATCACAATATTCCTTATTATTCTTATATTTCATCTTTGAGGCTATATGTCACACTAGATTTTAACTACACATATGGCCACTATGTGCATTAAATGAAAAATGGGAGATAATTGAGAACATCGTTAAATATTTAGTTTATAAGAGTCTTCATTATTACTTAATATACTTTTTATATTATTAATCCAAAATAAATAGCTAGCTAGATATAGAATAAATGGCAAGCAAACTCATTTTTATTATATTCATCGAAGAATCAAAGTACAAGAGAAGAAGTAGAATTTTATCTCTAGATGGGAACAAAATATCTCTTCTGTACTCCTTTCACTTTAGATTTGATTTAATAAATACATGCTCAGCACTCCAATAGATTATATCATGTACTTTTCTAGCCTCCCATATATTTTATTCTAAGATGGTACTATATAAGTATATTGAAAAATTCTAAAATTTATACAAGTGACTAAACTCCTTTACGAATAGAATAAAACATCTATTTATAGGAAAATGTAAAAAAGGTATTTGGCACAATGGTTCTTGAAAGTGTAATGTTATGGTGCTCAAAAGTGAACTAGGACCTCGATGCTGAAATATTTGATCCACCATGGTGCTTGATGAAGTGGAATAGTTATCAAGTTAATAGATGCATCTTTTCACTTGAGTGATGTGTCCCTTTGAAGCTATAACTGTAATGCCAAGACACTATGGAATTTAAAGCGATGGTCCTCTTGATGTATTGAAATGTGTGGCACTATGACAATCTTTTTCTTGAGAATAGAGCACTTCCAAGTATATTTTTTGATGCTATGGTTCCTAAAATGGTGCTATGATGATTGTAATACCATTATAACACTCACCAATAGAGAGGATAGCACTGTAATGTCCAAAGTTATTACTTCGGTGGTGTTGAATAGACTGTAACAGCGATGTTTCATTGGGCATTGTGGTGTTGAATGTTCCTTTATATTTTTCACCATTTTGAGTTTTTTCTATACAAAAATAACTAAAACAACATATTTTCACTAAAATTATAATATGATAAACAGTACATAATTTACACTTATCAAATTAAACTCAGTTTAAACTCTTATTTGTCCACAAGAAAATAAAGAAATATGCACTTCTGATTAATTCATTAATAAGAGTAAAACATGATGATTTAAAATATTTAAAATGCAGGATAATACATCATAGTCTAGAAATAATGAAATGAACAATTTTGAAATTCTAGTTTAGAAAATTTCTAATAATTATCCTAACCTATCACCCTTACCATTGCTAATTATGAATTTATATGTTACAAACATAATGATTGACTATTGAATTTTAAAATGAATAATAAAGCTTAAAGACTAGATGTGTTTGTAGTTAAAATTAAAATTTCAATAGTTCACCATCATTTATACTTGTTCTCCTATCTTATCCTTTATAAACTTAAGAATAAGGTTATAGTTGGACTTTTAAGCATTTAACTGATACTAACTTTTGTATTTACCTTCTTCTTAAAATTTTTTTCATATTTTTTTGAGTACCTAATTAATAGTTTTGAATATCAATTTTGCTTATATCCTCTTACAATTGTAATTATTTTAATTTAAGAATTTATTAAGAACACTAGTTCTAATTTCAAGTTACTATGATTTTCAATTTTAAGCTACACATAACTATTCTTTAACTTTAATTATTTATCTTTCAATTCAAAGGTCAATGTATAAATGTATAACTTATAAATTCAAGTTAAGTTAATAGGTCAAATGATATAAGTTAGTTAATTACTAAGTTATTCAATCAATGAATTATAATGTAGTGTTAATTTAAACTATAATATAGGTTTTATTATTATCTTAATTTTACATAAATTTTAATTATCTTTTTTATTCTGGTTATATTAATGATTAAAAAGTGTTTATATTAATGGATGATAATGTTATAGTGATAGCTTAAGGGGAATTAAAACAAATCTAAATTCAAATAATTTAGAATTGTAGTTAATAACACATGCTTTTCATATGAGTGATTAAAGGCTAAAAAACATGCAATACATATAAACCAAACAAATGATATATGATAACTAGCGCTTAAGGCACCACTCTCACAACATATCTAAGATAACTATTAACACAAGTGGGGTTGCCTTAAGTTTATTATCTTCAGCCAGAATATACCAATTATTTTATTTTAGGATGAACCAAGTCAGTTATATTTCTCAAATGATCAATATTCCCACCTAAATAAGGTTTCAATCAATGGACATTACCTTTAAAAACTTGCAATCTTTTCTTATCTTGAATTGACATAGTTCCATAAGGAAATATTTTCATAATAATGAATGGTCCTGAACACATAGATTTGAATTTTCTTGGAAATAACTTAAGTTTAGAATTAAAAGTAAAACATCCTACTTAGAGGTAAATTCATTCCTAAGAAGCTTACGATTATGCCATTTTTTAAAATTTTATCCTTATAAATACTTTCATTTTTATTAACAACATTTTTTATTTCTTCCAATTCATTTATCAATATTAATATTTTCTCTGTCATGCTTTTGAAATTAGAATTCAATTCTTTAATAGCCTCGGATACTGAAAGTGCATTAGGAATGTTAGGCCCTTAAGAACAAGCCCGAGGCTAACTAGGAGGGGGCGGGGGTGAATTGGTATTAAATTTTTTTTTTTAGTAAAGCAACAATCATAAAATTAAAACCAAATCACCACAGAAATCAAAGTGCAGAAAAATAAATAAATGCGGAAGTAATAGAATTAGAACACAGAGATTTTATAGTGGTTCGGTCAACGCGACCTACGTCCCTCCGAGTATTACACTACAAAAGTGACTCTCCTTTTGCTCCCACAGCAAGGCAGAGAAGCCTTTACAAAACCTCCTTTTTGCCAACCCCGGTAAGGCAGAGAACCCAACTCCTCTTGCTTCCTCCTGAAGCAGGCAGAGAACCTCGATCGATTGCTGAAGCTTACATCTCCCAACCCCTTCCAAGGACAAGAGACTCTAGTGGTAGAAGAAGTGGAACAATGCTTGGAGAAACCCTTATTAATCCCCCTTACAAGCTCCCCCTCACAAAATCCTCTCTCTCTCTCCCTCTCTCTCTCTCTCTCCCCTCTAGGCTCTCTCTGGTCAGGACAGCAGCAAAAGATTATTTTGCATGAGAAAATTCGGTTCCTTTAAATAGAATTTCAAGAATCGACTTTATCATCTAGGATGATAAGAATATCATCCTGGTCAATCAGTACAAAATAAGCTTAATCAGCCGGGATGATTTAGGACGATCAGAAGAAAATTGGTTACATCGTCCAGGCCGATACCATATCATCCTGGCTGATTAGTTCAAATCAGAGGAAAATCATCCTAAACATCGCCCAGAATAGATGCTGGCCAATGTCAGTCGTCCAGGACATCGTCCTAGCCAATCCTGTGATCAGCCCGGCCGATGTGATCGTATCAATCAGCCTTAATTACTTTCCATAACTACTGATTAATTTAGGCATAATTGTGCTGAATCGTCCAGGCCAATGATGAAATTGTCCTGGACAAATCCTTAAAAAAAAGAATACCTAAATTGATCATGGGGACTGATTCTTTCTGATTTAAGCATATTGTTCTGGCAGATACAAGTATCATCCAGGACAATTTTCTTGATGACGGCTTCTTAACCAGGATGCCTTAATTAGGGTTTCTATTCTTAGTCGGATCGGCCTGGCCGATCGAGACATCATCCAGGCCGATGTACTCAGAATAGAAAAATTCAAAAAACCCCCAAGTGTATGTGTGCAAGGTTACTTAACATCAAGAACCACTTTTATAATTGACTCAAGAAAGGAGAAAATACAGACTTGACTCAACCTAAATCTACCCGATCTTGAGGTGACTTGAGTTGCATTCGATCTTTGTGGTCCTGAAAAATTAGTAGGCAAAGTAGTCGTAAAAAAACATGAATGTTTTCTATCATCAAAAGTCTAAACCATAAACTCTGATTCATAACAATCTCCCCATTTTTTATGATGACAAACAAAAACAAAGAATTCCAAGCAGTTATGGTAGTTTAGTAAAAAAATGTTATGAAAAAGCAATTCACTAAGTTCCAGAATTCAAAGTATAACCTACTTCCCCTTTTGACATCACAAAAAGGAGGGAAATAAAACACAAACAGAAACTAAAACATAACATAAGAAAAAGCAAAACTACAGAAAATGGAAACTAAAACTAGAAAAACACAAAGAACATTAGAAAAATGAGGGCCCCTGATCATCAGATGGAGGTGGTGGTGGTGGCTGGAAGAAGGTGGAAAATGTGGTAAACTGTGCCCCAAATCATGCCATATCCTGGTCGTGCTGCTGCTGCTGGTGTGCAACATAGGCATCGAATCTGGCCACGTACTTAGCGTGCTGGTGCTGCTGATGTGCTACTAACATGTCGAAGCGGGTCTCCAATTGATCAAATATCATTGATCCAGCTGAGAGTGCTGGTTGAGAGGAACATGTTCAAGAATAAGAGCTGGAGCCTCCTTCTCCTCGGCCCCCCAAGCTTCCCCATCCCCTGGGTGGAGACGAGTACTGTGAAGGGCGTTGAAGGAATTATTTGTGTAGATGGGTGGCTGAAGGTCAGGAGGAGAATGATATTGAAGCTGGTATTTAGATTCTAGAATATAGGCAATGAGGTGTCCTAGAGTAAGATTGGGCTTTCTTCTATGACCTTGATCACAAATGATAGTCAAATGCTCAATGTAGTGGAAGATCAGATCAGTGGCATTGAATTCTCTATGGGCCAGAATGTAAAAAGTAGTGAGTAAAAGAAGTGGAGTGATGTGGACTTGGTCCCCGACTTTTGGAATAACAGAAGTGTGAAGGACATGTTGGATTGTTCTAGCATCTTTGAGTAAAGTGATAGTCTCTCCAACATGAAAGTGTGCATTGGTGTGGTGAAGAAAGTGATTTGCAGTGGACCAGTCAAAGTCAGGATCAGAGATAAGGGTATTCAGCTTATCCTTAATGGTGGACAGTTGTAACAGTTCAGCACAATCCTGATATATGATCTCGACAGGACGCCGATTCACATAAGAGGTGAGAGCAGTGTAGGAAGAATTTATGTGGAGGTTTTTGTAGAATTCAAAAAGAAGTTCAGAATAAAAGGGGACTGCAAAGGTGAGAATAAAGTAAAGTGAAGTGTGAGCGAAAAGATCCATTACCGGATAGGAGAGAGACTGGATTGATTATACGGGAGAGAGTAATGCCGCACTCTTTATAACAGTGGTAGGCAGCCTGATCGTCCGCCTCCCAACAATGAGTGTCCAGTGTGCCCCTCGAGGAGCTTCCAGATGTTTGACGAGCACGTTTCCCTCCAGCCATTAGCAAAAAAAGCAATGGGAAAATAAGTAGAGGTAAGCAAGGGAAAGAGATTGTGTAGAAATCAGGATGGAAGGCTTTAAATTTAAAGGATTGGCCGGATCGTCCAGGCCGATCGCAGGATCGTCCAGGCCGATCGCAGGATCGTCCAGGATGATCTAGTGCAATTATTGTGAACAGGCCGATTGGTCAAAAAGGCGGTTCGAACATCCGGACAGATTAGATATCGGCCAGGATGATTAGACATAGATCAGTATCCCAAGGAGTCAGGCTGAAAGATCATTGAAAAAGCAAATTGTCCATGCCAATTAGGTGGATCGTCCGAGATGATGCTCAATAATTGATCGTACCGGCCGAACTTAAAATATTTTATATCATGTGCCACATGTATAGTCCCAGACGAATAGTGGATTGTCAAAAAATGGATAATCCCGGGTGAAATTATAGATTTTAAATATGCTGACACATTTATCATCCAGGATGAAGAAATGCATCGGTCGGGATGATAACCAACAAATGCATCGTTCAGGATGAAAAAAGGTATCGGTCAGGACGATCAGAATGATTGTAGTAGAGATTTTAAAGATTTGTAAGATCAATGAGTTAACAACGTCGAAATCTGAAAAAAGGTAGAATATTCGATCTTGTTAACCCTAGCTCGGACTTCTTTCAGGGCAAAATCATCTTTTGAAAACAAAAGTCCTAACTCAGAATAAACTAATTGGAAAGAAAAAAGATCCGTTCAAAACTTGCTCTAAAGAAAAATCTCATAGAATAATATACCAAAGCAATTTGTCTAAATCATGCAACTTGAAGTCAAGCCTTTGAAAATATCAAGTAACCCATGAATTCTTCTAAAATTTTAAAAGTTTGAAAGAGGGGTAAGCTTGTCTTTTGTGGGTTCATTTTATGCCTCTTGTCAATTTGAATGGTGCTCTTTGCGCATCTTTTAATTTTTGATAATATTTGTGTATATTTTTTTTCAATTTGGCGTCATTGCGCATCTTTTTATTTTTTCGCATCATTGGCCATTTTATTTTTTTGTTCTTGCAAGCTAGATCCTTTTTCAACAACTCTTAAATATATTTAGTTGTGAGTAGATCTTCCATATATTAGAGAAGATAAACTCACTCTCTAATATAAGGAAGAATAGATCACAAAACAGAGTTTAGAAATTATATGATAAATGCAATGCCAATATTTCAATTAACTTGAAAGATATAAAAAGCTTTGAATAGTATAAATATAAGGTAGATTACAGTGGCAAGGTAGAAAAGATCTTAATTTCAAAAACCAGTTGTTAATTTGAAATTGACTTTTGTTTAGAGAAGAAAATTATACCACTAAAAGAGGTTAGAGGGAGGGAAACCATAAAAGGTGTTTCTCCCTTTAACTGATTTAGAGATGTTAAAACATTAACTATAAATCTCCAAAAAAATAAAAATAAGAAGAAAATATCAATTCAGCGATGATCCAAAAGGAAACGTGCTAAAAACAACAAACGTAAAAATGACAAAAAGTAGAGAAAGAAAACAAACTAAATAACAAGTAAAGAATTGATTAGAAAATCATGTAACTCAAATTTACTAGCAGAAATAAGTAATTAAGAGTCATGAGCATCCGCAGTCCTAAGTACCATATGCTCTCATGAGGTCTTTGGTGAGAGCACACCTGCAAAATCATCAAATGTCAGATTTAGGAACCCTAACAGGTTTGGGTTCCTTCTTATGAAAAGAAGAATGCGATTCGTGAGGGTTATGCAGTGAATTATGCAATTTTGGTCTCCATACCCAATGTGCACTACAATGAATGGTGCAAGTATATGCTATGCGTCCTAACATGCCACATGAAAAACATCTCACTCCAGGAAATGGATTTCTTAATCGGTTTGGGTTATAATGCCTCTTCCTAGTTATTGACTTTGGATCAAATGTTGGTTTTATCCAATTTTTCTTACATGCATCCAATTCAGTTTTAAACCTTAAGTGAGCATTTTCTAAATCAATTTCCAAATAGTGCTTTTTATGCTCATATTCTTTAGTAGAAGCTTTAAAATTAGATTGAAGCGAGGTGTAGGAAGCTTTCAAAGAATCATGCTCAATTATTAATTCATAATGCTTTTTATTTAAATTATCAAATTCATCAAGTAGAGAATGTCTTATCTAATTTGTAATTTTCCTTTGGGTTTCCTTTATAGCAGATTTTTTCTCTTAGCTTTTTTGTTTTTTAAACCTACTATTTTTGTTTATGGAATCGTTACTGGATTCTAATCTTTAACCGGATGGAAACTTTGGGATACTAATCAACTTTCGGGTTGTTTTAAATATTTGGTATCCCCTGCATCTCAACAGTTTCAAAATAGGAAACAATGGGGTTCATATCAAAATATTAGGTTTAATGATAACAAAATTGCTTTCAATAAGGATCCTTTTCTTCAAGGATCATTTAGTGTATGTTTTTCCTAGTTTGTATTAGGTTGTTTTATTTCTTTATTTAATGCATCTTTGCATCTTCTCAAAAAAAAAAAAAAATTCATCAAGTAGAGACATGAGATTGCTATCAATTTGAAAGTGATTTTTTGTCAAAATTTCATGCAGTTTTTGTAAATTTAAAAACTCCAATTTCAAACTAGCGTGAGTTTTCTTAAGTTTTCTATATGATGCATGTATTTTCTCACATATTTCAAGAAATTGGTCATATGTTGGTTGGCATACCTCTTCTTGGTCAGATTGTTCGAAATCATCAGCCATTAAGCACAAGTTTGTTGTCTCCTCTTGAGGTTCAGTCTCAGATGAGTCAGATGCAGACTCTGCCCAAAAAGCTTTTTGAGCTCGCTTCTTATCCTTTCTGAACTTAGGTTTCTCCTCATTCTTTTCTTTGCTTGAGTGATCCTGAAGTGTAGGAAAATCAGTTCTAACATGTCCAGGCTTCCTGCATTCAAAACAAACAGCATCAGAAGAACCTTTAAAATTTTTATTATCCTTACCTTTTCTCCAATTCTGATGATGCTTGTGACTCTTCCTTAGAAAGTTTTTGAATTGCCTAGTGATGAAGGCAACTTCATCGCTTTCAGACCTAGAAGAATTTAAATTTATTTCATTTTCCTTCATTGCTATGGTTTTCTCCTTATTTTTCTCACCTGCATCCAAATTTTTTTGATTCACTCCTTGCTCATAAGCAATGAGTAAGCCAAGTAAGTTGTTAATCGAATAAATATTCAAGTCTTTAATTCATAAATTGTGGTGATTTTAGCATCAAAAGAGGAAGGCAAATATCTTAAAATTTTGTTCACTTTTTCATAGTTAGAAAGTTCTCTTTCTAAGGCATGTAAAGAAGTAACAATCTGAATAAATCTTGCATACAAATCAGAAATTGATTCATTAGGTTTCATACGAAAAAATTCGTAATCATGTAAAAGAATATTCAAACGAGATTGCTTTACTTCATTTGTACCTTCATTGGTGATACATAATTTATCCCAAAAATCTCTTTACCAGTAGTGCATGTGGAAACACGCATGTAATCTTCCAATTTTAAAGAACATAAAAAACAGTTCAAACATTTAGCATTTAATTGTGCTAAATCCCTATAATCTAGAGTCCATTTAGTAAAAGGTAGTGGAACAGTAACGTCATTTAATTTTGCAGTTGGAGGTGTATAACCATCCTTAACAAACATCCACATGCGATAATCAATTGACTGTAAAAATATAGATATGAGGGTTTTCCAAAAATCAAAAGGGATATTATCAAACAAATGTGGTCAGGTAATAGAATACCCTTCCGCAATATTACGATTTCTATTGTTAGCAATGAATCGAAAATTCAAAAAGTTTTCAAACTTAGTTTTTATTAATCCCACTCTAATACCACTTGAAAGTTTGTTAGGGATGCTAAACCTTTAAGAACTAGCCTGAGGCTAACCAAGAGGGAGGGGGGGGGTGAATTGATATTTAAAAAAAAAATTTTAGCAAAGCAACAATCATAAACTTAAAACCAAATCACCACAGAAATTCAAAGTGCAAAAAATAAAGAAATGCGAAAGCAGTAGAAATAAAACACATAGATTTTATAGTGGTTCGGTCAAGTCAACCTACTCCCACTCCCCGGAGGCTCCCTCCGAGTATTGCACTACAAAAGTGACTCTTCTTTTGCTCCCACAACAAGGCAGAGAAGCCTTCACAAAACCTCCTTTTTGCCAACCCCGGCAAGGTTGAGAACCCAACTCTTTTTGCTTCCTCTTGAAGCAGGCAGAGAACCTTGACTCCTTTTGCTTCCTCCTAAAGCAGGCGGAGAACCTCGATCGATTGCTGAAGCTTACCTCTCCCAACCCTTCCAAGGACAAGAGACTCTAGTGGAAGAAGAAGTGGAACAATGCTTAGAGCAACCCTTGTGAATCCTCCTCACAAGCTCCCCCTCATAAAATCCTCCCTCTCTCTCTCTCTCTCTCTCTCCTCTAGGCTCTCTCAGGTCTAGGCAGCAGCAAAAGATTATTTTGCATGAGAAAATTTGGGTCCTTTAAATAGAATTCCAAGAACCGACTTTATCATCCAGGATGATAAAAATATCATCCTAGTCGATCAGTACAAAAAAAGCTCAATCAATCGGGATGATTTGGGACAATCAGAAGAAAATTGGTTACTTCATCCAGGCCGATACCATATCATCCTGGACGATTAGTTCAAATCAGAGAAAAATCATCCTAAACATCGCCCAGAAAAAAAATGTTGGCCGATGTCAATCATCCAGGACATCGTCCTGGCCGATCCTGCGATCGGCCCAGTCGATGTGTTCATAACAATCAGCCTTAATTATTTTCCATAACTACCAGATTAATTTAGGCATAATTATGCTGAATCGTCGAGGCCGATAATACGATCATCCTGGATGAATCCTTAAAATAAAGAGTACCTAAATTGATCATGGCAGCTGATTCTTTCTGATTTGAGCTTCGTCCTGGCCGATATAAGTATCGTCCAGGATGATTTTCTTGTTGACAACTGTGAAAGTGCTCAGATGACACTAGAAAATGCTCTAATACCACTTGAAAGTTCGTTAGGGATGTTAAGCCTTTATGAACTAGTCCCAAGGCTAATAAAAAGAGAGGTGAATTGGTAATTAAATAAGTTTCACTCAAAACACAATACTCAAACCAATATCACCACAATGAAAACCAAAGTGCGAAAATTTAATGCGGAAGTAATAAAGAAAGAACACACCGAATTTATAGTGGTTCGGTGAAACCTTGACCTACGTCCACTCCTTTAGCCCCCACAGCTAGGCGGAGAAGCCATTACAAAATCACTTCCACCTTCCCCGGTGCGGCGGAGTCGTTGGGTCCTTTGACACCAAAGTGAACTTCTTCTTTGGTGAACTTCCCTCGAGGTAAGCCTTGAATCCGACAGTATTAAGATGCAAGCCTACCGAAGCAACCGTGTGAAATCCCCTCCACACTCCCTTGAGTCTCCCCTTACAGGATCTTCGCCCTCTCAGACTTCACCTGTTCCTCACTCCCTTTCAAGCTCTCTCTTCAAGTCTCCCCCACAAGAATGAAGCTACAGTGGCTGCCAAAGACACTTACTAAGTGTCGTGTAATAGCTTAAATAGAAGATCTCAAAATGAGCTCATTAAAGCAAGTTGTTGACTTTATCATCCAGGATGATACTAATATCATCCTGTATGATCGGTGCAAAATAAGCCCAATCAGCCGGGATGATTTGAGATGATTAGAAGAAGTTTGTTCATATCGTTCAGGACGATAATATATCGTCCTGGATGATCAGTACAAATTGTGGAATATCGTCCTCGACATCGCCCTGAAAATAGCTATCCGATGACCAATCGTCCATATCGGCCAGGATGATTTGATCGTCAAATCAAGTCATAATTATTTTCCTTAAATTTCAGAGAAATTTTGGAAAAGTTGACCTGGATCATTCTGGATGATATTTTATAGTCCTGGATGATCCACCTGGGTGATGTCCAAAAATAGGTTATTTCTAAATAGATCTGGCGGCAGATTCTTTCTGAATTGAACCTATCATCCTGGCCGATACAAAATCGTCCAAGACGATATGTTTTGCATAATGATAGCTGCTTTAATGAGGATGCCCTAATTAGGGTTTCTGCTTTTGGACAGATCGTCCCGGCCGATATAATTATCATCCAGGACGATGTTACCAAAAACAGTAAACTCAAGGGAACAGTCAGAAACTCTTATACGTTACAAAGCATCAGGAGCCATAATAAATACAATAGACTCAAGAAAGGAAAAAGGGTATAAACTGACTCAGACCTAGTCTACCCAATCTTGAGCTGGTTCCAAATTGCAGTCTGATCGTGTGGACCTGAAATGTAAGTAAGTAAGGTAGTCGTAGAGAAATAAGAATGTTTGCTATTATCAAAATCATAAACCATAGATCCACAACAGGCTGCTAAACCAAGATGCCTTAATTAGGGTTTCTGTTCTTAGTCGGATTTGCCTGGCCGATCGGGATATTGTCTAGTCCGATGTACTCAAAATAGAAAAATTCAAAAACCCCCTCAAGTGTGTGTGTGCAAGGTTACTTAACATCAGAAATCACTTTTACAATTGACTTAAGAAAGGAGAAAATATAGACTTGACTCAACCTAAATCTACCCGATCTTGAGCTAACTTGAGTTGCATTCGATCTTTGTGGTCCTAAAAAATTAGTAGGCAAAGAAGTCATAGAAAAACATGAATATTTGCTATCATCAAAAGTCTAATCCATAAAATCAGATTCACAACAATCTCCTCCTTTTTTATTATAGAAAAAACAAAAAAAGAATTCCAGGCAATTATGGTAGTTTAGTAAAAATAGTGTGATAAAAAAGCACTTCACTAAGTTCCAGAATTCAAAGTACAACCTACTCCCCCTTTTGACATCACAAAAAGGAGGGAAATACAACTCAAACAGAAATTAAAACATAACATAATAGAAAGCAAAACTATAGAAAATGGAAACTAAAACTAGAAAAACACAAAGAACATAAAAAAAAATGAGGGCCCCTGATCGTCAGACGGAGGTGGTGGTGGTGGTGGCTTGAAGAAGGTGAAAAACGTGCAAACTGTGCCCCAAACTTGGCCATGTCCTGGTCGTGCTGCTGCTGCTGGTGTTCAACATAGGCATCGAATCGGGCCACATCCTCAGTGTGCTGTTGCTGCTGATGTGTTACGAACATGTCAAAGTGGGTTTCCAATTGATCACATCTCTCGACCAACTGATCTAGTTGAGAGTGATGGCAGAGAGGAACATGTTCAGGAATAAGAGCTGGAGCCTCCTCCTCCTCGGCCCCCCAAGCTTCCCCATCCCTTGGGTGGAGATGAGTACTGTGAAGGGAGTTGAAGGAATTATTTGACTAGACGGGTGGCTGAAGGTCAGGAGGAGAATGATATTGAAGCTGATATTTAGATTCTAGTATATAGGCAATGAGGTGTCCTAGAGCAAGATTGGGCTTTCTTCTATGACCTGGATCACGAATGGTAGTCAAATGCTTGATGTAGCAGAAGATTAGGTCAGTGTCATTGAATTCTCTAAGGGCCAGAATGTAAAACGTAGTGAGTGAAAGAAGTGGAGTGATGTGGACTTGGTCCCCCGGCTTTTGGAATAACAGAAGGGCGAAGGACATCATGGATTATCCTAGCATATTTGAGTAAAGAGCTAGTCTCTCGAACATGAAAGTGTGCATTGGTGTGGCGAAGAAAGTGATTTGCAGTGGACCAGTCAAAGTCAGGATCAGAGAAAAGGGTATACAGCTTATCCTTAGTGGTGGACAGCTGCAATAGTTCAACATAATCCTGATATATGTTCTCGATAGGACGTCGATTCATATAAGAGGTGATAGCAGTGTAGGAAGAATTTATGCGGAGGTTTGCATAGAATTTAAAAAGAAGTTCAGAACAAAAGAGGACTGCAAGGGTGAGAATAAAGCAAAGTGAAGTATGAGCGAAAAGATGCAATACCGGATAGGAGAGATAGGCTAGATTGATTATGCGGGAGAGAGTAATGCCGCACTCTTTGTAACGATGGTAGGTAGCCTTATCGTCTGCCTCCCAAAAATGAGGGTCCAGTGTGCCCCTCGAGGAGCATCGAGAAGTTTGACGAGCACGTTTCCCGCTAGCCATTAGCAGAAAAACTAATGGGAAAATAGGTAGAGGTAAGCAAGGGAAGGATATTGTGTAGAAATTTGACTTGAAGGCTATGAATTTAAAGGATCTGCGATCATCCAGGCCAATCGTAGGATCGTCCATGATGATCTGGTGCAATTATTATGAATAGGCCGATTGGTCAAAAAGGCGGTCCGATTGTACAGGACGATCAGATATTGGTCAGGACGATTAGACACAGACGATCGTCCCAAGGAGTCAGGCCGGACGACCGTTGAAAAAGCAGATTTTCTAGGCTGATTAGGTGGATCTTCCGGGATGATGCTCAATAATGGATCGTATCGGCCGAATTTAAAATGTTTTAAATCATGCACCATGTATATCATCCAGGATGAATAGTGTATCATCCAGGACGATTATCCAAAAATGGATCGTCTCGGGTGAAATTATAGATTTTAAACGTGCAGACACATGTATCGACCAGGACGAACAGTTGCATCAGTCGGGATGATAACCAGTAAATGCATCGTCTGGGATGAAATAAGGTATCGGCCAGGTTGTTCAGAATGATTGTAGTATAGGATGATCATATCGGCCAGGTCAAAAAAATGTATGGGCCAGGATGATCAGAATGATTGTAGTAGAAGATGATTTTATTGTCCAGGAGATGTGACAAAGTCGAAACATTCAGCAGATGGAGTTTTTGATTGGAAAAAGAACATATCGTCCAGGACGATAAAGTTATCGACCAGGATGATGTGACAAAAAATTTGAATTCTAAGGTAGGATGGAGATGATCAGAGAAGTCCACAAAAATAGTGAAATCAATTAAGAACAATATTGCTAAAACATGAAAAAGGCATAAAAATTAGTAAATAAACAAGTTTTTTTTGGCAAGACATGCATATGATAAAAGCTCCAAATAAATAAATTTTAAAAATTTGTAAGATCAATGAGTTAGCAACGTTAAAATATGAAAATGGTAGAATATCTGATCCTGTTAACCCTAGCTCGGATTTCTTTCAGGGAAAAATCGTCTTTTGAAAATAAAAGTCCTAACTCAGAATAAACTAATTGGAAAGAAAAAAGATCCATTCAAAACTTGCTCCAAAGAAAAATCTTATAGAATAATATACCAAAGAAATTTATCTCAATCAAGGAATTTGAAATCAAGCATTTGAAAATATCAGGTAACCCATGAATTCTTCTAAAATTTTAATAGTTTGAAAGAGGGGTAAGCTTGTCTTTTGTGGGCTCATTTTATGCCTCTTGTCAGTTTGAATGGCGCTCTTTACGCATCTTTTGATTTTTGATACACATTTGTGTATTTTTTTTTTGAATTTGGCATCATTGCACATCTTTTTAATTTTTTTACATCATTGGCCATTTATTTTTTTATTCTTGCAAGCTAGATCCTATTTTCAACAACTCTTAAAATATATTTAGTTGTGAGTAGATCTTCCAGATATTGGAGAAGAGAAACTCACTCTCTAATATAAGGAAGAATAGACCACAAAGCAGATTTTAGTAATTATATGATAAATGCAATGGCAAGATTTCAATTAACTTGAAAGATATAAAAAGCTTTGAATATTATAAATATAAGGTAGATTATAGTGGCAAGGTAGAAAAGATCTTAATTTCAAAACCAGTTGTTAATTTGAGATTAACTTTTGTTTAGAGAAGAAAATTATACCACTAAAAGAGATTAGAGGGAGGGAAACCATCAATGGTGTTTCTCCCTTTAACTGATTTAGAGATGTTAAAACATTAACTATAAATCTCCAAAAAATAAAAATAAGAAGAAAATATCAATTCAGCGATGATCCAAAAGGAAACGTGCTAAAAACAACAAACGTAAAAATGACAAAAAGTAGAGAAAGAAAATAAACTAAATAATAAGTAAAGAATTAATCAGAAAATTATGTAACTCAGATTTAGTAGCAAAAATAAGCAATTGAGAGTCACAAGCCTCCGCAGTCCTAAGTACCATATGCTCTTACGAGGTCTTTGGTGAGAGCACACCTGCGAAATCATTAAATGTCAGATTTAGGAACCCTAACAGGTTTGGGTTCCTTCTTATGAAAAGAATAATGTGATGCATGAGGGTTATGCAGTGAATTATGCAATTTGGGTCTCCATACCCAATGTGTACTATGGTGAATGGTGCAAGTATGTGCTATGTGTCCTAACATGCCACATGAAAAACATCTCACTCCAAGAAAAGGATTTCTTAATCTGTTTGGGTTATAATGCCTCTTCCTAGTTATTGACTTTGGATCAAATGTTGGTGTCATCCAATTTTTCTTACATGCATCCAATTTTTCTTACATGCATCCAATTCAATTTTAAACCTTAAGTAAGCATTTTCTAAATCAATTTCCAATCAGTGCTCTTTAGTAGAAGCTTTAAAATCAGATTCAAGCGAGGTGTAGGAAGCTTTCAAAGAATCATACTCAATTATTAATTTAAAATGCTTTTTATTTAAATCATCAAATTTATCAAGTAGAGACATGTGATCGCTATCAATTTGAAAGTGGATTTTTCTCAAAATTTCATGCATTTTTTGTAAATTAAAAAACTCCAATTTCAAACTAGCGTAAGTTTTCTTAAGTTTTCTATATGATGCAAGGATTTTCTTACATATTTCAAGCATTGGTCATAGGTTGCTTGGCATACCTCTTCTTGGTCAGATTGTTCAAATTCATCAGCCATTAAGCATAAGTTTATTGTCTCCTCTTCAGGTTCAGTCTCAGATGAGTCAGATGCAGACTTTGCCAAAAAAGCTTTTTGAGCTCGCTTCTTATCCTTTCTGAACTTAGGTTTCTCCTCATTCTTTTCTTTGCTTGAGTGATCCTGAAGTGTAGGAAAATCATCTATGACATGTCCAGGCTTCCTGCATTCAAAACAAACAACATCATAAGAACCTTTAAAATTTTTATTATTCTTACCTTTTCTCTAATTCTGATGATGCTTGTGACCCTTTCTTAGAAAGTTTTTGAATTGCCTAGTGATGAAGGCAACTTCATCACTTTCAGATCCGAAAGAATTTGAATTTATTTTATTTGCCTTCAGTGCTATGATTTTCTCCTTCTTTTTCTCACATGCATCCAAATTTCTTTGATTCACTCCTTGCTCGTAAGCAATGAGTGAGCCAAGTAATTTGTCAATCGAATAAGTATTCAAGTCTTTAGATTCAAAAATTGCAGTGATTTTAGTATCAAAAGAGGAAGGCAAACATCTTAAAATTTTGTTCACTTTTTCATAGTTAGAAAGTTCTCTTCCTAAAGCATACCAAGAAGTAACAATCTGAGTAAATCTCGTATACATATCAGAAATTGATTCATGAGGTTTCATACGAAAAAGTTCATAATCATGTAAAATAATATTCAAATGAGATTACTTTACTTCATTTGTACCTTCATAGGTGATACATAATTTATCCCAAATTTCTTTACCAGTAGTGCAAGTGGAAACACGCATGTAATCTTCTATTTTTAAAGCACATAAAAAATAGTTCAAACATTTTGCATTTATTGTGCTAAATCCTATCATCTAGAGTCCATTTAGTGAAAGGTAGTGGAACAGTAACGTCATTTAATTTTCCAATTGGAGGTGTATAACCATCCTTCAAAAGCTTGCATATGCGATAATCAATTGGCTGTAAAAATATAGAAATGCGAGTTTTCTAAAAATCAAAAGGGATATTATCAAACAAAGGTGGTCGGGTAATTGAATAACCTTCCTCAGTATTGCGATTTCTGTTGTTAGCCATGGATCAAAAATCAAAAAAGTTTCCAAACTTAGTTTTTAAGAATCTCGCTCTGATACGACTTGAAAGTTCGTTAGGGATGTTAAGCCCTTAAGAACTAACCTGAGGCTAACCAAGAGGGGGGGTGAATTGGCATTTAAAAAATTTTTCTTAGAAAAGCAACAATCATAAACTTAAAACCAAATCACCCCAGAAATCAAAGTGCAGAAAAATAAATAAACTAGGAAGCAGTAGAAATTGAACACAAAGATTTTATAGTGGTTTGGTCAACTCGACCTACGTCCACTCCCCGGAGGTGCCCTCCGAGTATTGCACTACAAAAGCGACTCACCTTTTGCTCTCACAGCAAGGCAGAGAAGCCTTTACAAAACCTCATTTTTGCCAACCCCATCAAGGCAGAGAACCCAACTCCTTTTGCTTCCTCCTGAAGCATGTAGAAAACCTTTACTCCTTTTGCTTCCTCCTGAAGCAGGCAGAGAACCTCGATCGATTGCTGAAGCTTATCTCTCCCAACCCTTCCAAGAATAAGAGACTCTAGTGAAAGAAGAAGTGGAACAATGCTTGTAGCAACCCTTGTGAATCCCCCTCACAAGCTCTCCCTCACAAAATCCTCTCGCTCTCTCCCTCTCTCTCAATCTCCTCTAGGCTCTCTCAAGTCAAGACAATAGCTAAAGATTGTTTTGCATGAGAAAATTAGGGTCCTTTAAATAGAATTTCAAGAACCGACTTTATCATCCAGGATGATAAGAATATCATACTGGCCGATCAGTAAAAAATAAGCTCAATCAGCGGGGACGATTTGGGATGATCAGAAGAAAATTGGTTACAGCGTCCAGGCCGATATCATATCGTCTTGGCTGATCAGTTCAAATCAGAGGAAAATCATCTTGAACATCATCCAGAATAGATGCTGGCCGATGGTAATCGTCCATGACATCGTCCTGACCGATCCTGAGATTGGCCTGGCCGATGTGATCGTATCAATCAACCTTAATTACTTTCCATAACTACCAGAATAATATAGGCATAATTGTGCTAAATCGTCCAGGCCGATGATGCGATCGTCCTGGACAAATCCTTAAAATAAAGAATACCTAAATTGATTATGGCGGCTAATTCTTTCTGATTTGAGCCTATCGTCCTAGCCGATACAAGTATCATCCATGACGATTTGCTTGATGATGGTTGCTCAACTAGGATGCCTTAATTAGGATTTCTATTCTTAGTCGGATCGGCCTGGCCGATCGGGACATCGTTCAATCGTTCAGGCCGATGTACTCAAAACAGAAAAATTTAGAAAACCCCTCAAGTGTGTGTGTGCAAGGTTACTTAGCATCAGGAACCACTTTTACAATGACTCAAGAAAGGAGAAAATACAGACTTGAATCAACCTAAATCTACCCAATCTTGAGCTGACTTGAGTTGCATTCGATCTTTGTGATCCTGAAAAATTAGTAGGCGAAGCTGTCGTAGAAAAACATGAATGTTTGCTATCATCAAAAGTCTAAACCATAAACTTAGATTCGCAACAGATGCCTTATGTTTTAATTCTACAAGAAGATGGAAAGTTTTTTCAAAAATTAATTTATAGGTAGTCATACCAATAGGATTCTTAAAGTAGCTTTGTAGGTCGATAATGCATCATCTGACTTAACATCAAAATCCTTCATATTAGAACTGATAGTTTTTTCCAAAATCTTCTTAATTTGCCTATTGCTAATTTTACACTAACCAGTAGTTTGAGGATGATAAGTAGTTACGACGCTATGATAAATTCCATATTTCTTTAAAATTGCTTCTATTCTTTTATTACAGAAATGACTTCCCTCATCAATGATTAAATGTCTTAATATTATAAATCTAAAAAAAATAAATTTTCTTAAAAAATTTAATAAATTGAACATTAATTTTAGAGGTTTCCACCCCTTCAATCCATTTTGGCACATAATCTACAACAATAAGAATATATTGACTTCCACGGGATTACAAAAAAGGTCCCATAAAATCTAATCCCCAAACATCAAATATCTCAATTTCCAAAATATAGTTTAAAGGCATTTTATTTATTTTTTGAAATATATCCACCTCTTTAACACTGACCACATTTTATAATATATTCATTTACATCCTTAAATAGAGTAGGCCGAAAAATTGAGATTAAAGGATTTTAGAAGAAATTCTAAAACCTCAAAAATGTCGTTCATTATAAAATTCATGACAGTTTCTAATAATTGGTTCTATTTCTTCCTTAGAGTCACATATTCTAATAACATGATTATTGTAAGCTTTAAATAAATAAAGTTCATCCCAAAAATAATATTGTATTATATAAAAACTTTTTTGAATTTCCAGTAAATAATATAGAAGTATACCACTAATGATGAAATTAACAATTTCAACATACCAAGATAGTTTGTTCAAATGCATAGAAAATAGTTGTTCATCTAGAAAGTATTCATTAATCTCACACTTAGTTAATTCATACTTTCTAATAGAGTGTCTATAAAGATTATCAAAAATTTAATTTTTAGTCCCTTTTTTATCCAAAATTTCTACATCAAAATTTTGCAACAAAAGAATCACCTAACCAATCTAAGTTTAATGTCTTTCATTGTAAAAAGATATTTTAGCACCAGAGTGATCAGTATAAACAATTACGTTATAACCAATCAAATATGATCTAAACTTATCAAAAGAAAATATAATGGCTAGCAATTCTTTTTCAGTAGTTATGTAATTACATTATGCAAAATTTAAAGTTTTACTTGCATAAAATTAGAAATGGAAATTTTTATCTCACTTTGGTCCCAAAATGGTACCCACAACAATGTCGCTAGAATCGCATATCACCACAAAAGGTAATGACCAATCAGGAGCAATATGAACTAGAGCAATAATCAAATGTTATTTTATAGTATTAAAAGCTTTAAGACATGTAGAATAAATATAAAAATAAAATCCTTCTCCACTGAATGATGTAAGGTTTTAGAAATTTTTTAGAAATCTTTAATGAATCTCTTTTAAAATTCTTCATAACTAGAGAAACTTTGAATTCCATTAATTGGATTTGGGTGAGGTAATTTTCTATCACCTTAATTTTTGCAATGTCAACTTCTAATACTTCTTTAAAAATTTATGATTATGTGCTCCTAATTTTTGTCGGATGCAGTAAAACAGAAAAGAAGTAACCTTGGTATTAATATTGCTCCTAATGTACCTAGGATTTCTCTCCTTCTCTATATATATGATATTCTTATTTTTTCTGAAGCTATGTTTAAGAGTGTGAATAAAATTAATACCCTTCTTTCTAGGTATTACAAATGGTCGGTGCAAGTAATTAATATGTAGAAATCTGCCATTTTATTTGGTAAATTTATTAATTTGAAAAAAAAGAAGGCTATTTCTTATGTGTCAGACTTCAACATTGTCAAGGAGATGAGTTTTTTAGGAGTTAAAATAGCTTTAAGAAGGCTTGTTGCGACTGATTTTCATTATATGTTGGAAAGAGCATTAAATAAATTAAATGCTTGGTCTAACAAGTTTATTTCTTTAGAAGGGAGAATGATTCTTGTTAAATTTATTTTGCTTTCTATTCCCATTTTTTGGGCCACACTTTCTCTTGTACCCATGGGAGTTCTTTATGAAATTGAAAAGATGTGTAGATGCTTCATCTGTCATAAGAAGGGTAGTAAATTTGGTCTACACTATGTTAATTAAACCAAAAAATCAAGGTGGACATGGACTACATTCGGTAGTTTCTAAAGTTGGTTTGATTTGTGCCAAATTTGCTTGTAACTTTATTGAAAATTGGAATCACTTCTTAACCGGAATTTGAAGGAAAAATATGGTAGTGAAATTTGGAATGCTAAAATCAAATGAGGGAGTTCAACTACTTGGAGAATTATTGTGAATGAAGCTATGTCCTTTCGCCCTATTATTACATGGGAAGTTTCCAATGGAGAATCAGTTAATACTCTAAATGATGTATGGATACTTGATAGGAGTTTGCTCAAATGGCCTACCTTTGTTGGTAATTTGGAAGACGTGGGTTATGGGCTTAATAGTTTCATCTTTGATGGCTCATGATATGTTGTTCAGCTGGGGAAATATTTTGGTAATCATCTGGTAGAATTAATCCTTCAGGTGCTCATATCCCATAAACATCTTGCTTTGTGATCGGATGAACCTAAAGGCAAAGAATACTAAGTAGATAATTGTTAGAATGATTTCAAAAAATTTGACAGAGGTGTCAGTAGAGGATAATCATTGGAACTGGAATAGAAATCTGAAACTTTTTCCTCATGCAGATCTATTTTTGGTTTCATTTGTTTATAGATGCCAACCCATCCAAGGAATTTTTAAGTCATAGGAGGCTTTCAGACCAGGTTTCTTTCACGAGAGGTAGAGGTGTGGTTGAAGATGAGAATCATATTATAGTTGGTTGTTCTCTTTTGATTCTTGTGATTAAACTTTTGAATAAATGGGGTTTTTCAAGTTCCTAGTTCTTCTTTATTTTTAGATTGTATTAATATGTTGAAAAGGCTTTCATTGAATAATCCTTTTGTTGGAAACCTATACTGTATAATAGTTTTTCTTTCTTGGACAAGTAAGAATAAACTTATACATGGAGAGAAAGAGGATGGTGTGGCGTTGATTGTGGTATATGTTGTATACTTTGCTTTGATTTCATCTCTTACTTATATTCATTTAGAAATCTTGGATGCTAATCAGTTGATTCAGTTGCCTTCTACTTCTTGGCATACTCCTCCACCAGAGTTGATAAAGGTGAACATTCATGCTTCTCTTTTAAGATCTAATAGAGCTGGTATTGGTGGGGCCTTTATCGATCACAAAGGGAGGTTTGTTTCTTGTGTTTAGCTTTATGAGGTTACATTGGAATGTAGCTCTAGTGGAATTAGTGGCTATCCTTTCATTGGAGAATGTTATTCAAGATTGGATGTGGGAAGCTAAAGGTATAATTATTGAAGGAGACAATTACAATGTTATCAAATCTCTTCAAAGGTCTTTTGAAGGCTCCAAGGCTAGGTTCAAGCATTTGCTGGATAGTCATTTATCATTCTTAAAGGGCTTTGATCAAGTTATTTTTAGTTTATCTAATAGAAATTATAATAAATTCTCTGATTTATGGGCTAACTTTGCTTTATTTAATGATTTTATTTAGGATGACATTAGTAGTATTAGCATTCATCCTTCATTTTTTTTATTTGTTAGAGGAGGAATGTGATGGGTTGGATTATCTTCATTAGGTTGTATTTTTTTTCTCTTTAATGTTATTGGTATTTTCTTCAAAAAAAAAAAAGTTACAAGTAATGGAATTTGATGAATATTTTCCTTTTAGTCATGAACCATTTGATTCCCAAGAAATTCTAACTTACTTTGTTGATCGAATAGTGGAGTTAGGTGGAAGACTAGAGATGAGAAAATTACAAATTTTGCTTCATCCTACTTAACTGAAACCTCCAAGGCCTCGCACTACTTCATATCTACCCGTATGCTTCCTAATAAGAATAGTAGTTTAGTAACTAAGGATAGTGCTTTGTTAAATTATGTCATCCAAAAGGGTTACACTATTGATATTAGGAAGTTAATACTATCTTACATTATGTACATCATGAGAGGCTCCACTTCTACGGGTTTGGGTCATACTTCTTTAGTTTATACCTTATATATTGCTTCTAAAGTGAGGGGAAACCAAAATGAGGAATAATTATTTCCCTCAAGTGCTCTTACCAGGGGTTAAATTTTAAGCTTTAAATAATCTGATAGAGAAGAGATGGACCATAAAAAACCAAGATATTCTAGTTGGGCAAGCAGTAGTAGTAGGAGGAGTGCGAGGACTCAAAAAACATTGAATGTTTAGGTGGAAAATATAAGTGAGAAGATGGATAGAGCGACCAAATTTTGTAAGGATATTAAAAATTGGCAGTTTGAGAGGAAAATACAAATGTCGCATGCCATGGACCAGCAGAAGAGACATGAGATGTGTACATCTGATTTTAATGGAGCTCTTATTGTTATGTTCAGAAGCAACCCATTCATATAAAGGCTCGATCAGTATGAGTTTCCTTATAAACTTGAATACCATCCATTTGTGTCACAGCCTTGAGAGAGAGATGAGGAAGATGAAGTAGCAGAATAACACCCTAATTTTAAGGGGTAGGCTTGAGAAAGAGAGTGAGAGAGAATTATTATTATTTTATTCTATATTACATTTTTATTTTTTTATTTTATTTTGAATATTAATTATATTCTAGATGAAGACTTTAAACTTAGCACTTTTGGGAGGCAGCCCATGTATGTGATATGCTAGTACCAGTTATGTTATGAATATAATGTCATGTTTTAAGTTCAACATATGTTTTATGCGCCTTTTATCATTATTATGAAAGTATGTGTTCGTAGTATTTGTTTATGTGTTTAATTTAAATATTAGCAAATTCTTGTCATGTTTAAATTATTATTATCCTCCAATTATTTTTATATTCTAATTATTTAATTAACCCTTATAAAAATGATAATTATAAATTATGTAAAATTAGGATAATAATAAATCTCTAGATCCTAGTTTGAATGAACTTTGTTTATATTTAATAGATTAGAAAAACTAATACTTAACTCATTCAACCATTTTAGTAATTTTCCTAATTTGAATTTATAAGCTATACCTTTTTAAAATTAACTTTTAAAATTATAAGATGAATAATTTGTATAATAAATTAGATATGTGTAGATTAAAATTTGAGATTATCGCTAACTTGAAGATGAAATTTGTAATCTCATCTAGTCCTTACGTTAAAATCATTAATATTGTACTATGGTCTAAAGTAGAAGATGATATTTAAATCATTAATTATGTAATCCATATAAAAAAACTATAAAATAGTTCTCAGAGAAAAGAAAAAGAAAAGGAAAAGAATGAAAATAAAAAGATGAGCACATTCAAAAATTTATTTCAATAAAAGCATAAGATTGAAAATACAATCTAATACATAAACTAAAAAGATATGATGAGATATCTAACATAAGGGATTGTGAATGAGTGAAACTAAAATTAAACTACCATCATATCTAATCATTAAAAATTAATTATTCACTTTAATAATTAAAAGTTAATGATTAAATCTATAACTTGTAATTTCAAATACTCTTGGCTATACTGATATTTATCTTTAACTATTTAAAATGATATCAAATTTATGATTGTGTTTACAACTTATTAGAAGATCAAGATAACCCTCTTGAATGAAAGTAGTAGAATGGTATGCAAATATGGACTTTTATTTGCTTAGAGTAGATAGTCAGTTAACCACCTAAGAACATAATTTTAAAACCATGCTTTCTAGTCTAATACATGCAGGGTAGAAGACAATTATTTAATTGGGATTAAGGATTCAGGTTGAGATTTTAATGTAGAATTTAGAATATGTCTATGGTTCAAATGCACCTAGTTAATGAAATTAGACATGAAATTACATTGACTCTATGTCTAACAATAATTTTTTAAATTTTATCTATGTTTAAAATTTTTATAAAATTTTGGCACCAGTGTCCTTAAACCCATTAGGAATACTATAATAACCCCATCGCTTAAGCCTAGTGTACATTGCAAGAAAATTAAATGTGTGTATATATAAATGTATAAGTAAATGTGTTTGGGTATACAGTACCAAACAATAACATCCTAGATCTAATATATGTGTCCTTTGAAAGGCAAGAGAAATTCATCACAGAAACCTAAGAATATAATCTACCCAACTAATGGAATGATATACGAACCCATTGAATGTAATGCACATGCATATATATAAAATAGTGTGTAAAAGAGATTATAATATATAACAAAAATTGTATAGTTTGAAAAAACTTGACTATTCATGGAGTTTTTACCCCTTGGACTAATTAAGCATGGTTAAGCTACCTAGAATAGACCATGAGGAGTCTTTAGGGGTTATCTACCTGAAGTCTAGGGGGTTTAGTTTAACAGTTTTAAGGCTTAAATGAGTCAAACCAAACTTAGCCTAGGGTTCAACATTTCATGTTGTTTGACCAAATCAACTTACATGAAATGACTAGGTTATGGCTTAGGTGTATTTACAAGATTAGATGGACTAGGCTTGAGATATGGGGTAGCTTCAATAGATCACATGCATGTAATTGGCCAATTCTAGGTTGGCTTGATCTATTCTAGTTTAGATTGACCAAGTCAACTTTTAATTCAAGCAAATGGACAAGACATGTCCAATCCTTTAGGAGCTTTCATAGGTTTTAAGTTTCATAGAATAATCTAGGCTATATAAGATCAATATAAGGGTTTGAACAATTGGGTTAGTTTTACCTAGTTCATGTACCCCTAGCTTGGGGAGCTAAGGTTGATGAGTTTAGTGTATGATACTCCTAAGGTGGAACATTGGATATGGTTTGAGGTCAATAGACCAGTTTCATGCATGGTGCAATCTTCTAAGAAGGTATCAAATACATTAGGGTTTAGACCTTGGCTCTTGGGTCAACTGTGTCTTGGTTTATGATTTAGATTGGTTCAAAGATATTTAAATATAGTTCAAGGAGTTTTGGGTCCAATGGCTCAGTTTAGGTCATCCAGACTAGTCATCAGATTAAAGGTAGAGTACTAGGCAATATGAGGTTTGATAGACCAAGGTAAGGAACTTAGAATTGGATTCCTACATCCTGATGAGGACATGTAACACTATAGCAACACGGTGTTAGGCATGAGAAGGAGTTTTAAGATTTAGGGTTCGAATGACTTCAAATAAATATGAGTTCAACATTAAATAAAATGGAGAATTTCAAAGGTATTATATCTTAAATTTGGGTCATTTCTAGTACTTTTATCTCTTATTTATCTTGTGTTTAAAGTTTGTGACTTATGTTTTATTCAATTAAATAAAAATTTTATGCTATGTAATAACATCTCAATGTGTTGCTAAACTTTTATTTCAAAATCTATAAATTTTTAAAATGCAAGCATTGCTTAGAGTAGGTTTAATCTTTATAATACTCATGCTATTTTTAATTTCTTCATACTTCAATTGCTCTATTTATAAGTCATACATAAATTAAAAACCTAATGTGATCTACATCCTTGACGGAGGAATATAAGAATAATTAAATATTTTAAAATATAATTTGACCATAATATAGGCATATAGCGGTTAGGATTATGTTTTCTTAAGGAGATGGAAGAATTATAGTTAGGAGGTATCCTAAATAATACTCCAACAAGCTGGATAGAGACGAGTAGTACTTTTTCTTGAAACCATAATAACAATAGGTAGAAAACCACTCTAATGCAATCATGTAATTTTAAATAGAATAGGTTTAAAACTTTTAAAAATAGTGAATTTACTTTCTACATTTAAAGCCATTTTTTTTTAAAAATTTGATATGCACCACCTAATTTAAATCATCAAGCTAGATAAATTGAAAATTCAATAGGCAGTACAAAAGTAAACTTAACACTTTCTAATTTTTCCTTGTGACATCAACACTCTTCTTATCAGTATATTACACCAACTTTATCAAACTCAATAATTTTTTGTATGATAAAGCACAAGCTATAAATTTTCTTAGCTAAAATTAGTATCATGTCAATGTCAAATTCAATGTAATATGACTCCATATTTGCCAAGTAGTAAGGTTCATTAGGACCGATGTATTATAGTTCTACTTGAAGGCCTTCCAACTTTTTTTTTATCATAGCAGAGTACTTAGCCTTAAAGATACTACTACTTTGTCACATCCTTGTAATGGTTACTCTATAACCTGTTAATCAAAGTAGCCATCATACTTGCCTTGTTAGAAGCCTGAATTTACTTTTCACCATAGGCCAATAAATGTTTGACTTATTTAGTTATGTTCCTCTGAACATAAAAAAGTTCCTTTTCTATATCTCATACCACTTTATTTAGATAAAGCAAGCTACTTCCTCTGTTAAGAACCCCCTTAAATGATTTAAAATATGTAATCTTGTCATATTACAACTGATTAGTTTATTTCAAATTAAGAAATTGATCCCTATGTTTCAAAGTCCGCTAGGTGGCATGAATAAATTAAAGGGTGTTACTACCAATCCTAAACTTACACTCATTTTATATATCAATGTCTCTTATGGATTTAAAAGGAACCATTGTGTTATCACATCCAATATATTTCCCTTAGATCATCAAGATAGACCATTGAATTATTTATTATGTTTGGGGTCGTATCATCTTGAGTGACATCACCCTCCAACATCAAGGATAATTCCTCCTTTAGAAAGAGAATGCACAAGATTCATGGAGTTGGTTATTAGTGGTTTAGTTTTAACATTAGCAATTATCCATATCATGCATCAACCATTTACCATCTTCTCATCACATATGGATAATCATTATTATAATTTCCCATTAAGGGGTCATTATCCATCCTTAAAATGCATATGAAGATTTCTAACTCCTTTCATTTTATGGCTCAAGGGAGCAAATATAGAGGATTATCTCAAATTTTTAGTGTTTTAATTTTTTTTTTAGGATCCACTTTGTTTCTCTTTATAGAACCTTAAAATTGGTGTTAAGTATAACCCCAAAATCCCATATGCATCATGGAATAATCATAATCCTATGTGTGCCCTCCAATTTATTGCATTTATAATATCATCCTCCTGGAGAAAGGGAGGGGGGTACCTCGACTATCTTCTTTTGTAATTACTAAACGACAAGAGGGGGGGGGGGGGGATTGAAAAAGTCTTTTTCAACGTTCACCCCCTCTGTAAAACTTTTTCAAAAAGAACTTGATTGATATCTAAAAAAGGCTCCAAAAACCTCTGAATTCAAAAGTAGCCGTTAATGTTCGTACAGTACGATTCAACATCGTACAGTACGATCTTCATAAACAGCCGTCGTCCTGGTACGAAGATGTACGAACAGTACAAAAACAATTCGTACTGTACGATATAATATCGTACGGTACGATTCAACAAGATACTATTCGTACAGGATGATGGTCTGGACGATCGGATGTCGTCTCTGTTCATCGTATGGTACGATCGAGTTCGTATAGTACGATGTTTAAATTTTAATTAGGCCTGGATTACATGCACTAATCACGGGTTAATTTAAGTAAGTATTAAAAATGGATCGTACAGTACGAACCTGTTCGTACAGTACGAACCTGTTCGTACAGTACGAACCTGTTCGTACAGTACGAACCTGTTCGTACAGTACGAACCTGTTCGTACAGTACGAACCTGTTCGTACAGTACGAACCTGTTCGTACAGTACGAACCTGTTCGTACAGTATGAACGGCGCAAAATCACTTACTTAAACTAAGTCACGGCTAGGGTTTTGGATCTGAACATATCGTACAGTACGAAAGACTTCGTACAGTACGATCTATTCACAGAATTGTCCACATAGCTTGGATCGTACGGTACGAAATAAAACCGTACAGTACGATCTCCAGAGAAGAATTTTATTTATATTTTGCAGTTAAAAAAGAACTCTCCCCCTGTGTGTGTGCATGGTTGCTCTTACTCTTACGCATTTTGTGGCCAGACTCAATAAAGTAAAAATACAATAAATGAAAAATACAATGTTTGACTCATACTCCTAATCTACCCGGTCTTGAGTCTTCCTTTCTTCCTGAGTCACTTGTGATCTTCCTGAAATGTTAGTGCTAAAGGAAAATAACAAATAAAATAATAATCAATGAAAAGCGGTTCCAAAACACTCATTATTTGGCATCATCAAAATCTCAAACTCGGGGTCATGGGTTGCAACATCTTTGTCACCCCCTAATTATAAAATACCATTAGAAATATCAAACCATAAATGTAGACTAATATATATAACTTATTTCTATAATAATCATACCACCAAAAAATATAGCACAATAATGAGGTGGGTTGTTATGTGTGATTGTGTGTTAGCGTTTAGACAAGCTTAGGTTTTCTTCAATATGAAATGCTCACTAGATAAGCAAGTATATGTGTCAATTATGTAATAAAGTGATTTAGTGAGTGTAAATACCATGGATAACTGTTATGCTATATTGCAATGAAATAAGTATTCTACTATATATACAAGGTTTATCCTATTCAACAAGTAAAGATGTATTTTGAGTTTATGCCTCTTATTGAGAATTCATAAGATGATGAGATACCAATATATAAAATATGTTTTTGAATAATGCTTATAAAATAATAATATTTTTCTAATGAGACTCCTAAATATTAATGTGGATCAGAGCATGTTAATACCTAGATCTCTATCAAGCTTATAGGAGTGAAAAGAGATGATTATGACCTTCCTACAATTCTAATCTCTCCATAGAACTTAGAAAAATTAACATCTAATGTCTAGGCATGCCAACATTAAATTTCAAAACCCCTATTTATTCCAATATTCCTCTATCAAGGTAATATATCACATAAATATTAACTACACACATGTTTATTATATTTATTAAATTAAGAATGGGAGATATTAAAAATATTCATAATTTCATTCAAGGTATGAGTCCATATTAGTACTTACATTATATTCACATTTTTAGTCCAAAACTTAGAAATTAGCAAGACATATAGATAATTTAGAAACCAAATACATTTCATTTCACTCATAGAAGAAAAGATATAGGAGAAAAAATAAGGTAAAACTTCACTAGGATAGTATAAATGACATCTCCACACTCCTTCATCCTTTAATGATATGATTGCTTGCATAAGACAAGATAAGATCCTTAATGAATGTAACTTGCACTTTCTTAGCCTCCCTTAGACTTTATTTTAAGTGGGCACTAAAGAACTATACTAAAAATTATAAAACTCCACTAAAAGCGAAAGAAATTCTAAATAAAAGAACTAAAAAAACTATTTATAACATAAAAAAATGGCCTTATGAACCATGACAATCGAGATGGTGGCGACATGGAGTTATAAGATGAACTAGCACCTCAATGTTGTTGGGCTTACTCCATTATGGCAATATGCTAACACGGCATGTTTGTTGCTGAATTTTTGGCTGAATTGGTGTGCCACCTCAGTTGTGTAACTTATCCATTATGGTGCTTGAAAAGATGAGAATTATGATGCTTGAATGGATAATTTCGTACTATGGTGTAGCAAAGCTTGCCACTCTGTGCTCAAATTCTTGAGACTTTGGTGTTGTGGTACTATTTTCTTGCACAACGGTGCTATTTTTTGCACAAAAATGTTTTATAGAGGTACGACACTAACCTTGGATCTGCTAGGGAAAAAAATATTCATAAAATTATAAAGTGGCTGGTGTTGCAATATATGAATTATATGTGAAGGCATTATAGAAGATGATGCCATTGCACTAATTTTTTGGGCGCTGCAACACTCATTAAACACTTAAGAATTTTAGCATTTTCCTAACATTTTTTGCATAAACACAACAAAACAAACATATTTTCTCTAAATTTAAATAAAAATAAATAATACATAATTTACACTTAATAAATTCCCTCCAGCTTATGCTATTTCTTATCCTCAAGCATCGTGTAATCACATATTGAATAGTTTAATATAAGAAAATGCATCACAATTTAGAAGTAATTTGGAATGATAATATTTGTTATGTTAATTTTAAAAATAATAAATAAATAGCTAAAGTAATCTTCCTTGTTATTACTTGAATTGAATTTATCCACAATGAGTGTATGTCTTGAAAGTTCGTTAGGGATGTTAGACCCCTTATGAACTAGCCCAAGGCTAATTAAGAGAGAGGTGAATTGGTATTTTAAAATATCTTTCATAATAAAAAAGCCAAACCATAATCTACCACAAAGAAAATCAAAGTGCGGAAATTAAATGCGGAAATAATAAAGTAAAGAACACACCAGATTTACAGTGGTTCGGTCAAACCTTGACCTACGTCCACTCCTCGGAGGCACCATCCGAGTATTACACTAAACTCAGTATCTCTCCTTTAGCCCCCACAGCTAGGTGGAGAAGCCCTTACAAAATCACTTCCACCTTCCCTGGTGCGGCGGAGTAGCCAGGCTCTTTGACACCAAAGAGATCTTCTTCTTCCCAAAACTTCCCTCAAGATGAGCCTTGAATCCGATGGTACTATGGTGCAAGCTCACTGGAGCAACCGTGTGGAACCCCCTCCACACTCCCTTGAAACCCCCTCCAAGGATCTTCTGCCTCTCTCAAACTCCACCCTTTTCTCTCCCATTCAAGCTCTCTCTTCAAGCTTCCTCCAAAAGAATGAAGCTTCAATGGCTGCCAAGGACCCTTACAAAAGTGTCTAGTCAAAAGCTTAAATAGAAGATCTCAAAATGAGATTATTAATGCAACTTGCCGACTTTATCGTCCAGGCCGATATAAATATCGGCCTGGCCGATCAGCATAAATTATGCTCAATCAGCCCGAACGGTTAGGGACGATTAGTTAATTTTTGGTCATATCATCCAGGCCGATAGGATATTGTCCTGGATGATTAGTTCAAATATGAGGAAAATAGTCATGAACATCGCCCTGAAAAGAAGCTGGCCGATGTCAAATCGGCCGGCTGATCCTTAGATCGGCATGGTCGATGTGATCGTGCAAATCAGAATAAATTGCTCTCCTTAATTGCCAGATTTATTTAAGAAAAATTGTGCTGGATCGTCCAGACCGATCTTGATAGGCCAGGCCGATCGACCGGGATGATGTCCAAAAATAAGAAATTTCTAAATAGATCTGGTGGAAGATTCTTTCTTATTTGAGCCTATCATCCTAGCCGATAGAAAATCATCCAGGATGATGTGTTTAATGACGACTGCCTTAATGAGGATGATGCCCTAATCAGGGTTTCTATTTTTAAACCGATCGTCCAAGCTGATATAATTATCATCCCGGATGATGTTATCAAAAATAGTAAAATCTAGGGAACAGTCAGAAATTCTTCCAAGGTGTGTGTGTGCAAAGTTACTTAGCATCAGGAGCCACAGTAATTACAAAAGACTCAAGAAAGGAAAAAGGTACAAATTGAATCAGATGTAGTCTACCCAAACTTGAGCTGGTTCTAATAGAAGCCTAATCTTGAGGATCTGAAATGTTAGTAGATAATGTAGTCTTAGAGAAATAAGAGTGTTTGCTACTATCAAAATCATAAACCATAAAAATAGATCCGTAACATGTCTATGTTTTGAATTTTGATTTTAGAAATGAATAATATATTAATTAGAAATTAATTATGGTTATAGTCAAATTAGAATTTTAGTAGTTCACCATCATATGTATTAGTTATCTTACCTTATCCTATTTGAGTTAGGTGTTAGAATACTTTTTGTAACTAAGCTTCAGTAGATACCACAATTTTTAATGCACCAATCTTTTTCCTTTTTTAAAATTTCCCTATTGGTATTTTTATGTTTTTCACTTTTTCATACTTGAAGTACATATTAATAAATTTAAATATCAGTTTAGCCTTTTTTCCTTAGAGTAACCCTAATTGATTTTATGTAAGTTGATTCACGCTCGTAACTTCTCTTTTCCTCTGGCATTCGAGGTGATCTTCAGGCTATTTAGGGTTCCTCTTTTGTGCGTTTGATTTTTCCCTCATGGCTTCATTTTTTTTACAATTTTTGTTGGGTTTCTTTCTCTTTGATTCTTCCGTGCTACTTCCTTCATCGATTTTGAGATTTTTTTTTTGGTGCTGGGAGATGATGACTCCCTCATCATCTAATCTGTCATCAACTTATCTTTTTGAGGGTAAAACTGATCTTTCAAAGATGTTTTGGTTGGATCTTCAGTATCTTTATTCATTCTTCTTTTAAAGGCTGTCTAGCCTTATTATTTGAGGATTCTGTGGTTGAATAGTTGGCGGCGCCTTATGTCTTAACACTGGTAGGTAAATTTCATCTTAAGCGTCCGAATCTTGATGTTATTCAAAAATTTTTTCTTTACCTAAAGCTTTCTGATTCGTATATTTGATCAAAGACATGTTGCTATCCAACTCTCTAATGATCTAGATTACAACCATATATTTGCTAGGAGAACTTACTATATACAAGCATGCCAAATACATTTGCTCAAATGGACTCTAGATTTTGGAGGAATCTCCTATTGCACCGGTTTGGATTTCCTTCCCTAATTTGAGACTCCATTTCTTTAATCATTAAATCTTATTTGGTTTGGCTTTAATTTTTGGAAGGCCATTGCAAACAGACCAAGCCACGACTTCTGTTTCACGGCCTTCTGTGGCTTAGGTTTTGGTGGAATTATATATTTCTGAGAAAAATCCTAATTGTTGAAACTTTGTTAAGTATAAATTAGGTTGTTAGACCTATGCTTATGTCTTAGCTGAAAGTTCGTTAAGGATGTTAAGCCCTATATGAACTGGCCCAAGGCTAATAAAGAGAGAGGTAATTTGGAAAAGAAGAATCTTTTAAACAAAGACAAAAACCCAAACCAAAATCACCACAAAAATACGAAAGAAAAATAATTGCGGAAGCGATAATAAGAAAAGAACACACCAGATTTATAGTGGTTCGGTCAAACCTTGACCTTCGTCCACTCCTTGGAGGCACCCTCCAAGTATTGCACTAAAATAAGTGTCTCTCCTTTAGCCCCCATAGCTAGGCGGAGAAGCCCTTACAAAAATCACTTCCAACTTCCCCGGTGCGGCGGAGTCGCCGGGTCCTTTGACACCAAAGAAATCTTCTTCTTTGGTGAACTTACCTCAAGACAAGCCTTGAATCCGATGGTACTAAGGTGCGAGTTTGCTGGAGCAACCGTGTGGATCCCTCACCACACTCCCTTGAGTTCCTCCCCCTCACAGGATCTTCTCCCTCTCAAACTCCACCCTTTCCTCTCTCCCTTTGAAGCTCTCTCTTCAAGTTTCCCCCACAAGAATGGAGCTACTATGGCTGCCAAAGACACTTACAAAGTGCCTTTCCATAGCTTAAAAAGAAGCTCTCAAAATGAGCTCATTAATGCAAGTTGCCGCCATTATCGTCCTGGACGATTAGCTCAAATATGAGAAAAATCGTCCAGAATATTGCCCTGAAATGAAGCTGGACGATGTCTAATCATCCCGGACGATCTTGCGATTGGCCTGGACGAAATCCCCATTAATTGCTTTCCAAAACTGCCTGAGAAATTTTGGAAAAATTGTCCTAGATTGTCCTGGATGATATTTTATAGTCCAGACCGATATACCAAGATGATATCCAAAAATAAGATTTTCCTAAGTAGATATGGCGACAGATTCTTGCTGAATTGAGCCGATCGTCAAGGCCGATACAAAATTGTCTAGGATGATGTGCTTTGCATAAAAACAGCTACTTTAATGAGGATGCCCTAATTAGGGTTTCTACTTTTGTCAGATCGTCCAGGCCGATATAAATATCGTCCCGGACGATGTTACCAAAAATAGAAATCTTTTAGGGCACAACAGAAAATTTTCAAAATTACAAATTATCAGATGCCACATCAAATACAACAGACTCAAGAAAGGAAAAAGATTATAAACTGACACAGATCTAGTCTACCCAATCTTGAGCTTGTTCCAGATTACAGTCTGATTGTGTGGACCTGAAACGTTAGCACATAAGGAATGTTTGCTATCATCAAAATCATAAATCATAGATCCGCAACAATCTCCTCCTTTTTGATGATGGCAAAACATTTTAATTTGAGTTTTCAAAAAAGTAAGTACTTTTCCTAATCTCCCCCTCACTAGAATAACTCTTTTAAAAATAGGGGAGATAAAAATATTTTTGTTATTTTTAATTTTAAGATACAAACACGAAACAGTACAAAAATTCAACAATACGTTCCAAAAAGAGAGGAGGCAAAAAACAAAATGACCAAAAGACAAAAACATTCCCTGATCTACTGAAAACAAATATTCTTAAAAATAAGAAAGTTACCTCTTGGTTTTAATCAACAACTTAGTAGAATTGGATTGACAATGCATAGCCCAATAAAGGTTAGAAATTCATAATTTGATAATCCAAACTCGTTCTTTTAAAGGCTCAAAAACTTTTAATCTAATATCCAAATCAAGGAATAAACGGGAAAAAGAAACATTTATTTTTCAAAACTCCTTCCATAAAACATATCTAATAGAAGATCAATGCACGAATTTCTGAATCAGGAACCAAAATTTTCAAGCACAAGTTTCGAACATATCAAGGATTTTCTTAAGGTTTTTAAGAAATATAAGAATGGTAAGCATTAACTTTGTGGGCTCATTTTATGCCTCTTGACAATTGGTTGGCGCACTGCGCATCTTTTAATACACTTTGTGTATTTTATATTTTCAATTTGGCGTCTTTGCGCATCTTTTATTTTTGGCATCATTGGCCAATTTTTTGAATATGTTTCCTTCCTTAAATCTTAAAAACAAAGGAAAACCCATCTTAGTGACAAAGTGAATTGCTTGATTAAGAAAATTATGAGTTAGATTCAAAAACTTGCAAAAGATTCCTATGTGATAAATAAAACGTAGGGAGAGAAAAAAAATTTGTTTCAAAAACAAATTTAAAAGATGAAAAAGATTTTAAATCTAAAGTAGGATAACCTCTTTTAGGAAATAGAGATTGAGAGCAAAAAAAAAAATAATGAGTTTCCTTCCTTTGACTGTTTTTAGAGAAGTCAATTGCAACTTAGCAAAAATTTCAAGAAAAAAAATCTGGAAGTAGATTTTTTATTTTTAGAAAAGTGAATGTATATGTTGATCAAGAAAAAAATACAAAACAAAACAAGTAAAATAAAAAATCTCATAAGAAAAACACAAAATTAAAAAGAAAAAAAAAAAATAAAAAGAAAAACACAAATAAGGCTTTTAACCATTATCAAAAGTAATATTTTCAAATAAAGGTAGTCTGGTGATAGAATATCCTTTCGCAAAATTACGATTAACAAAATTAGCCATGGATCGAAAAATCAAAATCTTTCAAAAACTTATTTTTATGAATACCGCTCTGATACCACTTGAAAGTGCTCTGAGACCACTTGAAAGTGCTCTGATACCACTTAAAAGTTCGTTAAGGATGTTAAGCCCTATATGAACTGCCCCAAGGCTAATAAAGAGAGAGGTGATTTGGAAAAGAAGAATCTTTTAAGAAAGACAAAAACCCAAACCATAATCACCACAAAAATATGAAAGAAAAATAAATTCGGATCCGATAATAAGAAAAGAACACACCGTATTTATAGTTGTTCGGTCAAACATTGACCTACGTCCACTCCTTGGAGGCACCATCCAAGTATTGCACTAAAACAAGTGTCTCTCATTTATCCCCCACACCTAGGCGGAGAGCCCTTACAAAATCACTTCCACCTTCCCCGGTGCGGCGGAGTCGTCGGGTCCTTTGCCACCAAAGAGATCTTCTTCTTTGGTGAACTTACCTCAAGACAAGCTTTGAATCCGATGGTACTAAGGTGCAATTTCGCCGGAGCAACCGTGTGGATCCCTCACCACACTCCCTTGAGTTCCTCCCCCTCACAGGATCTTCTCCCTCTCAAACTCCACCCTTTCGTCTCTCCCTTTCAAGCTCTCTCTTCAAGTTTCCCCCACAAGAACGAAGCTACTATGGCTGCCAAAGACACTTACAAAGTGCCTTTCCATAGATTAAAAAGAAGCTCTCAAAATGAGCTTATTAATGCAAGTTGTCGCCATTATCGTCCAAGACGATAGGCTTATCGTCCTGACCGATTAGCTCAAATATGAAGAAAATCATCCTGAATATTGCCCTGAAATGAAGCTGGACGATGTCTAATCGTCCCGGACGATCTTGCGATCGGCCTGAACGAAATCCCTATTAATTGCTTTCCAAAACTGCCTGAGAAATTTTGGAAAAATTGTCCTGGATCGTCCTGGATGATATTTTATAGTCTAGGCTGATATACCAGGACGATATCCAAAAAAAAGATTTTCCTAAGTAGATATGGCGGCAGATTCTTGCTGAATTGAGTCGATCGCCCAGGCCGATACAAAATCTTCCAGGATGATGTGTTTTGCATAAAAATGGCTGCTTTAATAAGGATACCCTAATTAGGGTTTTTACTTTTGTCAGATCATCCAGGCCGATATAAATATCGTCCCGGATGATGTTACCAAAAATAGAAATCTTTTAGGGCACAACAGAAATCTTCCAAGTTACAAATCATGAGATGCCACATCAAATACAACAGACTCAAGAAAGGAAAAAGATTACGAACTGACACAGATCTAGTCTACCCAATCTTGAGCTGGTTCCAAATTGCAGTCTGATTGTATGGACCTGAAACGTTAGCACATAAAGCAATCGTAGAGAAATAAGGAATGTTTGCTATCATCAAAATCATAAATCATAGATCCGCAACATCAGCGACTAACTAAGAGAGGGGGGTGAATTGGTAATTTAAAAATTATGCCTCTTTTTAAACTGATAAAAAGTTTAGTGAATTTTATTATAAAAACAAATTTTCAACCACACTTTCAAATAGAAAAAGTAAAGTAAAAAGTAGAGGAAAATAAAAGACACAAGATTTATAGTGGTTCGGTCAAACACGACTTACATCCACTCCCAAAAGTCTCCTACTTCAGGTATTGCACTATTACCACTCAGTGTCTCTCCTTTTACTCCCATAGTAAGGCGGAGAAGTCTTTACAAAAAACTCTCTTCCACCACTACCCGGTGCGGTAGAGAACCGTCATCCTTTTATACCCTACAAGTGTAGGCAGAATACCTCCTACTATTCATACTCTCTAAGTGTAGGCAGAGAACCATTCATCCTCTCACACTTCTCCAAGTGTAGGCAGAGAACATTTCATCCTTTCACACTTCTCCAAGTGTAGGCAGAGTACCCTTCGCTGTTCACACTCCTCGAGTGTCGGCAGAGAAGCAGATCTCCTTGACAATATCTTCTTATGAGAAATTTGGAAGGATAAGAGAGAAGAGTGAAGTAATCATAATTAAAAAACAAAGATCCTTATCTTTGAGTACTTAGTGAATCCTTCACGCTCTAGTGGTTAGAAATCTCCTTCAAATACTCTCTCACACTCTCTCCTTCAATCTCTCTTCAGTTTACAAGAAGACCACTGGACAAAAAGACCAAGAAATAATTTTAAATGGACCTTTTATATGAAAGACACAAAAGAACATTCAAAAATTGCTAAATTACAAATATGTGCGAACTTGATCATCCTGTATGATCGTGATTTTGTCCGTACAAATAGTGTAAAAACTATTGCGTATGAACCCTATGTGCAATGGGATGAAATAACTTCATACCTAATCATCGTCTCGTATGAACTAAGTTCTTCTGGTACGAACAGTTATATCCAGGATTCATTTGGACTAAATTACAGGATAGTCTATATGTTTAAATAATATAAGACATCATCCTAGGACGAATGTACAAGTTAGTCTGGATGAACCTAATAAGGCATGGGTCTAGAGAACATCATCCTGGGACGAACTAGGTAAATCATCGGGACGAATAGTTTAAGTCAGTGGTCCAGAAAACATCATCCTGGGATGAACTGGGTAAATCATAGGGATGAACCAATTAAGGCATGAGTCCAGAGAACATTGTCTTGTGATGAACTAGGTAAATCGTCTGGACGAATAGTTCAAGTCATGGGTCCAAAGAATATTGTACTGGGATGAACTAGTTAAATCGTCTGGATGAATAGTTTAATAGTGAGAAGTAAGAGAACATTGTCTAGGGATGAAGGGGACATTTCGTCCAGACGATCAGGACTTAAAAAAAATTTTCTTCACTTTTTGTTCATTCCATTACTCTTCGAGGGGTATAACTGACCTGATCATCCCGTACGAACTTGGTTCGTCCCGTATGATCAATATAATAAAAAATTTGATTTTTTAAAGATCTCTCCTAGTGTGTGGTGCTAAGTTACTTAATTACAATTACACTATCTTAGACTCAATAAAGATGAAAAATACAGACTTAAATTTACAAAATATCTTATGCTGGAATTTGATTTGAAGTCTTCATTAGTCTGGAGTACGATTATCCTAAAATGTTAGTCCACACAAGACCAAAAACAATTCTTCCAAAAAGTGTTAGGAGAAAATAATAATTAAAACAATGATATTTGGAATCATCAAAATTATACAAGTTGCAAGAATATAAAATATGCAAAAGCTAAGTAGCAACTCTCTAAACAATCTTCTCCTTTTTAATGATGGCAAAACAATTATTGTTTGTATAATTTTCAAATTTTTAAGTATCTCCTAAACTCCCCTAAACTCCCCCTAAATTGATAAGCATGTAAGAACAAGGGGCATTTGAACATAAATTTTTTTTTTTTTTTTTTAATTTTTAACACACTATGCAACAAGAACAAACGAACAAATAAATGCAATGATAACTCAAAAGTAATAAGAACAAATGATTACAATGATAAAACAAACAAACAAACAAACAAACAAACGAACAACAAATGCAACATTATGAACAAAATTTATGAATAATATTTTCTCCCCCTTTTTGACAAAAACAAAAAGAGAAGAAAAATAAAAACAAGAATGTAAAAAGTCATATGATAATCATTTGATAATTGATCCTTGAAACAGATTGAGATATATTTGCAAACACAATTAAAGGTCATTAGAGAAATAGAATGATTCATATGATTTAAGAAGAGATATAATATTGACAAGAAAAAAAATATAAAAAACATGAATCAATTTAGACAATGAAATAAACAAAATTATTGCAAAGTAGGTGAATGTAAAATTTCTATATTTTAATTTTCAATACGAAATAAAATTGTATAGAAGATCAATTTGAATTTAAAGATTGAAAGATTTAGGAAAGAATTAACTACCACATATGAGGCTTTGCGTATCTTCTCAATATTTTTGTGGCACATTTTTGTGCATCTTTTTACTTGTGCGCTTATTTTATACCTCTTTTTCAAATTGTGAACCATTGCACATTCTTTTGATTTTTATACATTTGTATATTTTAAAGATTAATCTTGATCTTTCTAAAATCATTAATCTGAAATATCAAATTTCTCTAAGTACACCAAAATTTATATTGATAAGAAAAATACAAAAATAAGAAAATATCATAATTGCAGTAATAATATAAAAATTATATTAGTCTAACAAGAGAGATGAGATTGATATTCTTAACTAGATCAAGTTATAATCACAACTTAAAATATGAAAAATTAGATTTTTTAATGAATTTAATTTTGAGTTTTTATTCAAGATATAACACTTGTGAGATCAAATATTTTGAGCAAGATCATACATTCCAAAATATATTTCTGAAATGAAATTAAAAATTGTAAAATAAGACATGATAACTTTTAATGATATCATTGATAGAAGATAATACATTTGAGCAAAAATGATATCAATACAAACATAAAACCAACTAACACATAAATCATAAAAGCATAACTGATATCACATCACATCACATTTGAAAAATATAAAGAACTACACTGATCACTATGAGGGACCCTGATCTGGAGGAGGTGGCTTGTTGTAGAAGTTAAAATAGCTACTCATCATAGTCATATTTGAGTTTAAACCATTTATTTGCTCTCACATTCAACTCATATCCTGATGGTACTGAGCATCCTGCATTTGTAGATGAGTTTTAATTTGATCAAAGCATTGATTAAAATGTGTCTCAAGATGATCTAACCTGTGAACCAAATCTTGAACATTTGGTTCACCAGCAGGTGCAGGTGGAGGTGCTCCCATTTCCTCCTCTGGGTCACTAATAATATATTTTTCATGTTGTTCATCTTTATTAAAGATCACTTGAAAAGTTCCATCATTGTAGCAGAGAGGCTCCTTTAGATTTTGAACTGGATGGACTAGATCATACTTTTTCTCCAAAATATAGGTCACAAGATGTCCTAAGGCTATATTTTTCTTTCATTTATAGGTGAAATGGCCAATCTCAGAAAGTCCATAAATTTAGTCAATGATCAGTTGGGCTTCATCTATAGGTTGGTTAGTCATAGTCAGATAGGTTATTGTAGAAAGAAGAGGTGTGATATTGACTCGATCACCATCTTTAAGAATAATGAACGTGCGAAGAACAAGCTGGATGATACGGGCATTGCGATTAAGAGTGGCTACCTTAGGCATATGACCTACTCCTCTATATCCTCTAATTACTTGATTTATTGTTGTCCAGTCATAATCAGTGGAGGAGGTCAAAGTGTGGGCTCTAATCCCTTTAGTTCTTAAGTTCGAAAAAATTCCCAAGTATTTTTTTAATGGTTTCTACTTTCTTTTTAAAAATATAAGACCTAATCATAGATTGGTCAGAGTTAAAGGACATATTGGCAAGAAAGTAGTGGAAGGTCTCCTTATTGTAGAAATGGATAAAAGTGAGGATAAGTCCGAATTAGGTGGAAGCAAAAAGGTGCATTACCTTGAAAGCGAGTTGCTCCTAGAGAAGGACTCTAGAGGGAGTGATTTTGGTAGAAGCAAATATAGGGAAGGATTCTTCATTTGCCTTGGACAGAAAGTTTTCACTAGTATTTTTGGGGGGTCCCTTAGCAAGTACCTTTTGCCTTTTGCTTGAACTAGTTATGGAGATGATATAGGGGAATAGAGGTTTGAAAGGGTTTTTTTTTTAAAGTGATGAAATTTGAGTTCAAAACTCTTCAATTTAAAGAAAAAATGAGAATTTGTACAGACGAAAAGACTTTCGTCTTGTACGATTTATGGTTTGTATGTACGAAAAATATTTCGTATGGATGAACGAGTGTCCAAAAATGAAATGACTTTTCATACCACACAAGTTACGAGGCATATTTTCATACAAAATTTTGACTAGGACGATCGTACAGATGAATAGGTGTTCGTCCGGGACAATAAAAAATTTAAGATCATTTTTATGACAGTTTGAAATGTCCCCCACATTGAAATACCACGTATTTGTATGTACGAACCAAAGGTTTGTACGTACGATCAGGAATAATTAATTTGATCTTATCTGTATAACGGCCTTTATGTGTACATACTATTGAATACATATCATCCGGATGATCGTTACGATCTTACAGACGAACAGTGAAATGAAAACTGAAAAACTGTATGCAAACTGTTTAAATTCGACAGTTAATACACTACATAATTCGTCCCGTATGAAATGAATTTCGTATAGATGAATTTCACACTAATAAATTTTTAAGATAACACGCAAAATTATGAATCTAGATGCGAGAAAATATAAAAACAAAACACACAAATGTTCGTAAAAATAAACAAAAACAAAGCAAAAGAAAAAAAATACAAAACAGCACAAAATAAAAAAAACTCACAACACACTTACAAAAACACACATCAATGTTGCAGAATCACTTTAATTAAGCATTCAAATCAATCACACCAAGTCTTATTCTTAATGTACTGAAAGTATCAAATGCAAGTGGTTTTGTAAAAAAGTCTGCAAGTTGATTTTCTGTTGTAACATAAATGATTTCAATTTCTCCTTTGGATATATGATCCCTTATGAAATAATGCCTTATGTCTATATGTTTGGTTCTTGAATGTTTAATAGGATTTTTTGAAATGCAAATAGCACTTGTGTTATCATAAAAAATTTAAATAGTGCCTATAGTTAATCCTAAATCAATCAACTATTATTTTAACCAAAGTACTTGTGCCACACAACTTCCTAACGTAATATATTCAGCTTCAGTAGTAGATAGGGCTACTGAATTTTTTTTTTCTACTAGACCAAGAGACTAAAGAATTTCCAATAAATTGACATGTTCCAGAAGTGCTCTTTCTATCAATCCTATAACCTGTAAAGTTAGAATCTGAATAACCAATTATTTCAAATGAAGAGCTAAACTTAGGATACTAAATTCCTAAATTCTGAGTTCCTAATAGATACCTTAAAATTCTTTTCATTACTGTCAAATGTAATTTTTTTTGGATCTGATTGAAATCTAGCACATAAACAAACACTAAATATGATATCAGGTCGGCTAGCTGTCAAGTAAAGCAAAGATCCAATTATCCATCTAAATTTCTTTTGATCAATAGATTTTTCCTTAGGATTCTTATCCAACTGAACTGAGAAACTCATGGGTGTATTAACAGGTTTAGCATTATCCATTTCATGCTTTTTGATGATATCCTTAATATATTTCAATTGACTAAGAAATGTACCCTCCTCAATTTGCTTAATGCTAAAACTTAGAAAGTAACTTAAATCTCCAATTAGACTCATCTCAAATTCACTAATTATTTTAAAAAAATCAACTCAAAGATTTTTATTTGAAGATCCAAAGATGATGTCTTCAACATAGATTTGTACAATGAGTATATCTTTTCCATTTTTCTTCAAAAAAAGAGTTGTTTTCATACTTCCTTTTTTAAAAGTTCTTTCAGTAGGAAGGTGCTCAACATCTCATACCAAGCCCTAGGTGCCTGTTTTAAACCATATAATGCATTTTTTAATTTAAAAATATGATTTGGGTGTTTAAAATTTTCAAACCCTGGAGGTTGTTCTATAAAAAACATCTCTTAAATTACCAATTTATTTAAATTTTCTTGCATAACCAATATCTAAAATTCATCAGAAAGTGCTTGTTTAATATTTGTGGGTTCTATCATTAAAATAAAGGCTGAATGTTTGACTTCTTTATTCAGTCCATGCCTAGTCCTAACACCCTCACTAGGTTCTCCTATAATCAATTTCTTTGGGTGGTTTTTAGAAAATTTCAAATCTCTAAGCAAAGAGTTTTCTGTCTCTAAATTTTCTTCCAAATTTATTTTATCAATCTTTTGGGAGTTTATTTCTATCTCATTATCTTCAATAATTGGCTCTTCCAAACTTTCTGATTCATCAAATATAACATGTGTGGTCTCCTCAATTACCAAAGTTCTTTTATTGAATACTCTATAAGATTTTCCAACACTTGAGTATCCTATAAAAATTCATTCATCTGATTTTGGATCAAATTTTTCCAAGGAAGATTTTCCATTGTTATGAATGAACACCTTACATTCAAAGACATGCAAATATGATAAATTAGGTGTTCTCCCTTTTAGCAACTCATATGATATTTTATTTAGTTTTGATCTCACAGTCACCCTATTTAGAACATAACATGTTGTACTAACCGCCTCAGCCCAACAATATTTAGGAAGTAAATATTCTACCAATATGGCTCAGGCGGCTTCTATTAATGTTCTATTTTTCCTTTCGACTACCTCATTCTACTGAGGGGTTCTAGGTGCAAGAAATTGTGATCAATTCCTTTCTCCTTACAAAAATTCTCAAATTTTCATTCTCAAATTCTCCTTCATGATCACTTTGAATAGTCATAATTTCACATCCTAGCTTCCTTTGAATCCAAGTAAAAAAGTTTTTAAATTCCTTAAATGATTCACTCTTATGAAATAGAAATCTAATCCATGTGAATCTTAAGTAATCATCCACAATCACAAATCCGTATACATTCCCTCCTAGACTTACAGTTTCAACTGGTCCAAAAAGATCCATATATAAAATCTGCAATGGTTTACTAGTTCTAAGATCCTTATTAGATTGAAAGGAAGACTTCACCTATTTTCCTAATTGACATGCTTCACAAAGGTGGTCCTTAGTAAAGTCTAGTTTTGGTATACCTCTCACTAAGTTCTTTGGGGTAATCCTCCTAAGTTTTTTCATACTAGAGTGATAAAGTCTCTTATACCAAAGCCATGATTCATCAGAAATAATTTTTAAACAAAAAATAGTAGGAGTTTCAATTCAATTCAAGTCTAGCATATACACGTTGTTTACCCTTATACCATTCAGAACATCATTACCTTTCAGGCTTAATATACAACTTGTAGGAAAAAAATTTACATAATAACCTTTATCACATAGTTGACTAATACTTAGAAGATTATACTTTAAGCCTTCTACCAATAAAACATTCTCAATAAAAAAGTTTTTAAGATTTCCAATCATACCTGACCCAACCACCTTTCTTGTGGTATTATCTCCAAGTGTAACCTTGTCTCCACTTCTGGCTTCCTGCGATATGAATTATTCAGTATCTCCAATCATATATTGTGAGCATCCGCTGTCGAGATATCATATGCTCTCACGAGGCCTTGTGTGAGAGCGATCCTGTAAAAAATATCAAACATTTGACCTGGGAACCCAAACAAGTTTAGGTTCACCTTTTTACAAGTTATAAACAAATGCATGTATGATATGTCTAGGTTTATGCATCTTAGATCTCCACACTAAATAAGTCTTCTTCTTTAAAATATAGGTGTGAGCTATATGTCCAAATAATCCACAATTATTACATTTGAGTATTGGAAATGGATTCCTAAGTCTTGTACTATTCATCTGTTTATTTAGGGATTGCATAAATTTATGATACAAAATAGGATTCATAAAATGTTCAAGTCTTGGGGATATCCTATTATCCTTGAGAGCTTTTATCTTTAGTTTGTAAATGAATTCATATCTTCTAAAATTCAATTTGTATAATTAATTCGATAAAGTTTGTTCTCTGATTCATCCTTATTATTCTTGAATTATATTTGAAGTTCTACAAAGGATGATTTTAACAATTCATGATTTTTATTCAAGTCATCAAACTCATCAAGTAATTTCATGCGGTTGTTATTAATTAATGCATGATCTTTTTTAAGGATTTCATGTTCTTTTTGAAGATCTTGTAATTCTAAATTCAGACTAGCATACAATTTCTTTAATTTCATATATGGAACATGTATTCATTCAGAGACTTCTAAAAGTTCATTATAAGTGAAGTCACATACCTCTTGTTGATCTGACTGATCAGGATTATTGGCCATTAAGCACAAATTTGTGACTTCCTCCTCCTTTTAAGTCTCTGATGAATCTGAAGCTAAGTCCGCCCAGAAAGCTCTTTGGAATTTCTTCTTACCATTCTTCACAACTGGTTTCTCCTCTACCTTCTCCTTGCTAGGAGTGGCTTTGAGTTTTGGGCAACGAATTTAATATGTCAAGGTTTCCTGCACCCATAGCAAATAACATCATTTGAAACCTTGACATTTCTATTAAAATTACCTTGATTCCATTATTAGTGTCTCTTTTGCTTCCTTTTTAGAAAGCTTTTGAACTGTCTAGTCATCAGTGCTATGTTATCTTCATCCTCAAGTTATGAAAGATCTATCTCTGACTCCTCTACTTTCAGTGCTATGTTCTTCTCCCTTCATGGTTCACCTGCATCAACCTTTCTTTGACTCACTCCTTGCTCGTAAGCAATAAGTGATCCAAGAAGATTATCATAGAGTAAATGTTTAAATCTTTAGACTCTATAATCACAGTTATTTTAGCATCATTAGCAGTAGGTAAACAACAAAGTATTTTATTAACCATTTTCGCATCGTTAGTTCCCTACCTAATGTATGTAAAGTGGTGACTATTTGTGTGGAGCTTGTGTACATATCAGAAAAAGATTCATTGGGTTTCATGCAAAATAGTTTATAGTCATGCAACAAGATATTAAGTCTGGGTTGTTTAACTTCATTAGTCCCCTCATAAGTTATACAAAGTCTATCTCATATATCCTTTCCACTCTTGCAAGTAGAAACTCGCATGTAGTCTTCAGATTTAAGAGCACAAAAGAAACTATTCAAGCATTTAGCATTCAGTTGTGATAAGCCACATTCTTCTACTGTCCAGTCTACAAAAAGTGTTTCAAGTCTAACTCCATCAACTAATCTAGTTGGTTTGTATACCCTTCTAGAACTAAGATCCACATACGATAATCAAGTGATTGTAAAAATGTAGACATGCGTGTTTTCTAAAAATCAAAAGAAATATTGTCGAACAATGGAGGTCTAGTTATAGAGTAACCCTCAGGTGTGTTTAAGTTTCCAAATGCAGCCTTAGTCGTTAATAAAAAAGTAGTATAAACTTATGATTTTAAAATTATGCTCTTATACCACTTGTTGAAACTTTATCAAGTATGAATTAGGTTGTTAGACCTAAGCTTATGTCCCAGCGGCTAACCAAGAGGGAGGGGGGTGAATTGGTAATTTAAAAATTATGCCTCTTTTTGAATTGATAAAAAGTTTAGTGAATTTTTTATAAAAATAAATTTTCCAACCACACTTTCAAATAGAAAAAGTAAAGTAAAAAAGCAGAGGAAAATAAAAGACATAAGATTTATAGTGGTTCGGTCAAACATGACCTACATCCACTCCCTGAAGTCTCCCACTTCAGGTATTGCACTATTACCTCTTAGTGTCTCTCCTTTTGCTCCCATAGTAAGGTGGAGAAACCTTTACAAAAAACTCTCTTCCACCACAACCCGGTATGGCAAAGAACCATCATCTTTTTACACCCTCCAAGTGTAGGAAAAGTACCTCCCTCCGTTCACACTCTCCAAGTGTAGGCAGAGAACCATTCGTCCTTTCACACTTCTCCAAGTGTAGGTAGAGAACCTTCATCCTTTTACACTTCTCGAAGTGTAGGCAGAGTACCCTTCACTGTTCACACTCCTCGAGAGTCGGCAGAGAACCGGATCTCCTTGACAATATCTTCTTTTGAGAAATCTGGAAGGACAAGAGAGAAGAATGAATTAATCATAATTCAAAAACAAAGATCCTTACCTTTGAGTAACAAGTGAATCCTTCATGCTCTAGTGGTAAGAAATCTCCTTCAAATACTCTCTAACACTCTCTCCTTCAATCTCTCTTCAATTTGAACGAAGACCAGTAGAAAAAAAGACCAAGAAACAATTTTAAATGGACCTTTTATATGAAGGACATGAAAAATCGTCCAAAAATTGCTAAATTAAAAATATGTGCAAACTTGATCGTCCCATACGATCGTGATTTCGTTTGTACGAATAGTGTAAAAAATGTTGCGTACGAACCCTATGTGCATTGGGATGAAATAACTTCATACCTGATCATCATCCCATATGAACTAAGTTCGTCCGGTACGAACAGTTATATTAAGGGTTCATTGGGACTAAACTGTAGGATGATCCATAAGTTTAAGCAACAGAGGACATCATCTTGGGATGAATGTACAAGTTCATCTAGATGAACTTAACAAGGCACGAGTCCAGAGAACATCGTCCTAGGACGAACTAGGTAAATCATCAGGATGAATAGTTCAAGTCATGGGTCTAGAGAACATCATCCTGGGATGAACTAGGTAAATCATCTGGACAAACTGAACAAGGCATGAGTCCAGAGAATATTTCCTATGATGGATTAGGTAAATTGTCTGGACGAATAGTTCAAGTCATGGGTCAAGAGAACATCATCCTGGGATGAACTAGGTAAATCATCTAGAAGAATAGTTTAATAGTGAGAAGTCAGAGAACATCATCCAAGGACGAATGGGACATTTTGTCCAGATAATCAGGACTCGAAAAATTTTTTCTTCACTTTCTATTCGTTCCACTGCTCTCCGAGGGGTATAACTAACTTGATCGTCCCATACGAACTTGGTTTATCCTATACGATCATTATAATAAAAAATTTATTTTTTTAAAGATCTCCCCCAGTGTGTGTGCTAAGTTACTTAATTATAATCATACTCTCTCAGACTCAATAAAGATGAAAAATACAGACTTCAATTTATAAAATATCTTATACTGGAATTTGATTTAAAGACTTCATTAGTCTGGAGTACGATTGTCCTGAAATTTTAGTCCACACAAGAGCAAAAATAATTCTTCCAAAAAGTATTAGGAGAAAATAATAATTAAAATAATAATATTACGAATCATCAACTATACAAGTTGAAAGAATATAAAACATGCAAAAGCTAAGTAGTAGCTCTCTTAACACTAATGAGATATGGAATGGGTTGGAGGTGAAGGGTTATTTTCAAAAAGTGGATTTTGAAAATTTACCTATCTTTTGTTCTTACTGTAAGATGCATGATCATCGTATTAATGATTATTTTCAGAAACATCCCCACCTTCATAAAGAGAAGGATTCATCCAAGCAATTTCATGGGGATGTAGTCAATGTGATTTCTCACAAAGTTATTACTCATAACCTTGTCACATTAGAGGGTAATACCTCTAATATGTCTCAAATTATTAAGGAGCCTTTGGCTTTAGCTAGTGATTATCTTATTCCAATTGTTACCAATACTGTTTCTTTGAATCATGATTAGAGAGTTATTGCTAAAACCTTTCTTATTTCACCTACTGATTGTGAGAATAACGTGGAGCAAACTTTGCCTAATATTGATGTCCAAAATGATGCTAATGTTGATTCCATCCATTCTTGTATGATTAATAAAAATTTATTAGATTCAAATGGTAATATGCTTTCTCACACTCTCTCAAATCCCTTGAATGAATAGCAAATTGAGATTGAAGCTAATGTTGCCATTCAATTTCCTTATAAAGAAAGTGGGAGGAATGATATCCCGTTGGAGGAAGGTGAATTTGTTTTAGTGGAGAATAACCCTCCTATTGGAAAATGCATTGAAGGCCTTGATGTGAGGGATAAAGAATATATTGAGGATGATGGTATGTTTATGGTGGATGAATGTTGCTAAATGTTTTGCTAAGGATGATAATGATACTAATTTCATTAAGGTTCATAGTAAAAGAGGTAGGAAGAAACAATATATTATATTGCAATCTCCTAGAACCTCTCGCTCTCATACTTCTAACTAATTATGATTTTATGTTTAATTCTTTTATTTTGGAATGTGAGGGGCATTGGTTGTCCCTCTTCTAGAATTCATGTTAAGAATTTATGTCATGTTTACAATATTTCTATTCTTATGTTGCTTGAGCATCTTATTTCTTCTTCTAGGTCATTAAGAACCTCTCAATTTTTGGGTTTTAATAATGTTTTTTTTTACGTGGCTAACAAAATTTTGGTTTTTTGGAAAGACCCAGTTAAAATTGATGTTATAGGTGATTTTACTCAAGTGATCCATTATAAAGTTGAGGTTTTTAATTTTCATTGTTGTGCTTCTTTTGTGTATGCCGCTTCATCTCGTTATATTAAGAAATTGCTTTGGGATCAACTCAATAATTTTCATAGTATTTGTAATTTGCCCTAGCTTGTTGGTGGTGATTTCAATTCTATTCACTAACCCCTCTAAGAGGATAGGAGGTTCTTCTCCTTCTTATCGGTCTATGGAGGATTTTAGTAATATGATTTTGGATTGTAATTTAATTGATATTGGTTTTTCTAGCAATAACTTCACTTTGAATAGGGGTCACTTATGGCAATGTTTGGATTATGTGCTTATTAATGACTCTTGGCTTAATTCTCTTAACTCCACTAATGTGTAGCATCATAGTAGAACTTTATCTGACCACTCTCCTTTGCTTATTAGCCTTAATTTTAGACAATTTAATGTTTCTTCTTATTTCAGATTTCAAAACATGTTGTTACTTCATGACCCTTTTTTTATGTTGATCAAAATAATTGGCAAGCTCCTTTACATCCAAATAATTATAGTTTTGGCATGAGGAGACTTTGGTTTAAGCTGAAATGGCTTAAGCAGGTTTTAAATTGGTGGAACCATAATATTTTTAGAAATCTTATTTTTATTATTTTGGCAGCTAAACAACTTGTTGATAATATTGAGCTTTCTTGTCAAGATGATCCTTCTGATGCTAATTTAACTCTTTTAAAAAATGCTAAAGAGGAGTTTTTTAAATTCCAAGCTCAGGAAGAGGTCTTTTGGAAGCAAATATTGAGATAGTTGCTACTTCGTTTTGCATGTTTGATATTCTTGTAACTTGTATGTTTTTTATGATTCAAAATATTATTGATTTGATTATTATTTCTCTTAACATATTTTGGAAGAATTGTTTTGCTCCTGTGTGTACTAACATTTTCAAGGAAATCATACTTTGGATTGTGGAGGACTTCAAATCAAGATCAGTTTAAAGTTTATTGTGATTAAAGTCTGTATTTTTTATTTTATTGAGTTTGAGAAAGTGTGATTATAATTAAGTAACTGAGCACACACAAACCGGAGGAGAGTTTTAAAATTAATTTTTTTAAACTGATTGTACTGTACGATATTACTTTGTACGGGATGATCTGATCAGTTATTTTTCCACAACGAGCAATGGAACGAACAGAAATGAAATTATTTTTTCTAAGTATAGTTCATACGGGATAATCCCAATTTCATACAAGGACGAAAGTCTCGGGTTCGTTCTCAAGAATTGATCGTACGGGACGATCCCACCTTCATATAGGGATGAATGTCTCGGTTTTGATCACATACAAAATTTTTTTTTCTAAGTCCTGATCGTACGAGATGACCTCAGTTTTCATACAAAGACAAAGGCCTCTATTTTGATCTCGCACGAAGATCATACGGGATGATTTTAGTGTTCGTATAGGGACGAACACCTCTATTTTGTCTGGAATGAAGATCGTACGAGATGATCCCAGGTTCATACTAGGATGAACATCTCGGGTCCATTCTAGCTCATTTTGTCCTAACGTTTCTTATAGTCAAACTTGGAAATTTTTCTATTCTTCCCAGACACACTTAGTTTGTATCGGATGATGATCGCGTATGAAATAATTTTGTACCGATTCATAACATGTTCATATGTATATGTATATAAACTATTCATATGTACGAACATATGATCATATTGTACAATTGTGAACATTGAAAATTGAAAATTCAGTTTTCTTGGATGATTTTTCATATCTTTTGTACAAATGGTCCACTAAAACTAGCATGAGAGAAATCTTGTCTAATCCAGTCTTCATGATTTTCTTGCGGATCAATGGTTTATGATTTTGATGATAGCAAACATTCCTTATTTCTCTACGATTGCCTTATATGCTAACGTTTCAGGTCCACACGATCAGACTGTAATCTGGAACCAGCTCAAGATTGGGTAGACTAGGTATGTGT